>NC_080179.1:68627114-68927114 GCF_950295315.1 Erinaceus europaeus | reverse complement strand
GCCAGTTATCCTTCCCTGACTTTTCCAAAGCCTTGAACAGGGCAAGGAGCCACTTGCAAAATCTGATGCTCTAACAGCAAAAAACAAACAAACAAACAAACAAAAAACCCTCAGTTACTCTTTATAGAAATAGTAAGTGCCATTTTATTCCAGGAATTCTTTTTTAACACACTGGCATTGTTTCTTGATTATGTTTTCACTTCCCCTATGCATAATCATTATCCCTTAAAATTCTGTCTTGCACATTCTTTAGCAACTCACAGAAAACCTGACTTTCAAAGACCAGATAATTTCCTATTAAATACTCACATAACAATAATAATAATATGAGTAGTGGTGGTTATAATACTCAAACTCCAAGCTAGCATTACGCTTTCCCACACCAGACACCATTTTTTAAATTTATTTATTTTTCCTTTTTGTTGCCCCTGTTGTAGTTATTATTGTTGTTGTTATTGATGTCGTTGTTGTTGAATAGGACAGAGAGAAATGGAGAGAGGAGGGGAAGGCATCAGAGGGGGAGAGAAAGACAGACACCCGCAGACCTGCTTCACCGCCTGTGAAGCGACTCCCCTGCAGGTGGGGATCCAGGGGCTCGAACTGGGATCCTTATACAGGTCCTTGCGCTTTGCGCCACGTGTGCTTAACCCGCTGCGCTACCGCCCAACTCCCCATTTTTTTTTAATGTGTATGGTTGTGCCCTCTGCCCAGGTCAGCCTGACAACATGTTAGAAGGTTCTCAGGCTCTCTTTCTTTCTCTGTTTATCTCTCTTTTCTCTCTCTCTCTTTCACTGCCCACATCTACTACAAACAAGTGGATGCTCTCAACTTTTTTGAATAAAGTTTAAAATTCCTGGAAAAAAGAAATATAAATAAATTAAAACACTTTTTTTAGTGAGGTCTAGGGAGCCACTACAAGCATGGTGAGTTTGAATCATACCTCTTTTCTATCTCTGGTGCAGATTCCCTAATATGTAAGTTACTCTTTGTACATTTCTGCTTTAATGTTTTAAAAAATATGTTATTCATTATTTTTACTAAATTCTTAAAAAAAAAAAAAAAAAACACCCATACCACACACCATCCTAACTAATTCTGTATAAAGCACATTGAGTGATCAGGAATCTAATGTTGCTGATGTGAAGCTCACTGTACGGATGGGAATATTGAGAAATGAAAAGGTGAAATAAGTTGTCCAGGGCCACATCTTGAACCCAAGCAGTCTGGACTGCTGTTGACCATAGAGCCCAGGTGCTTAGCCAGGGACCCCAGGTGTATCTAGCTACCCCCATAGGCGAATGTGAATAGCCACATATACAATCCTAATATATACCTACAGTCTTCTCAAAAGTGACTTGACTTTTTTTTTTTTTTAATCAGAATACTGTTCAACTCTGGCTTATGGTGGTTCTGGGGAATGAAACTGAGACTTTGTAAATTCAGGCATGAAAGTCTTTTTGCACAACCACTATTCACTATGTTATCTCCCTGACTCAAGTGTCCCTTTTCTTAAAGATAATTCTTAAAGCAGTTTTTGAGTTTTCAGGAAAATTAATAAGAGAGGGGCCCTGCAGTAGCACCGTGCAAAGCACAAGGACCGACCTAAGGATCCCGGTTATCCACCCACCTATGAAGGATACCTTGGTTGTTTCTGAGTTTAGTAGTTATGAATAAACCCGCTATAAATATATGCAGAGGATTTTCTGTATAGATATGAGTTCTCATTTCCTCTTAGTAAATACCAAAGATAGCTGGTTTGTACATGAAAGTACATTGTTTTAAGTTGTTATTATATTTTAAAGATTTTATCTACTTATTAATGAGAAAGATAGGAGGATAGAGAGAAAGAACCATACATCAGTCTAGTACATTTGCTGCTGGGGACTGAACTCAGGACTTCAAGCTTGAAAGTCCAATGCCTTATCCACTGCACCACCTCCCAGAATACCACTGTTTTAATTTATAAGAATCCAAGGTGTCTTCTAAAGGGATCAGACCATTTTGAACTGCCATCAGCAGCGAGTGAGAATACTAAAGCTCCCACATCCCTGCAATTATTTCCAGATTTGGGTCATTCTGTTAAATATATAGTGGTATCTAATTGCTGTTTTATCTTTCTGTTTTCTTTATATCACATGGGGCATTTCTTATTTATTTCTTAATTATTTATCATCTGCTTATCTTTTTTTTGCTAAGATATTACTAATCTTTGTTTTCTCAGGGGTAGAGAGAATTTTAAAATGAAGCAAAATTTTCCAAAAGCCAGATTTTATCCCCAAAATAATCATTTCAAAAATGACTCTCTGCCACCAGAAGTACCGAGAACTAATGCTATGCCGCACAAACATGATGCTCAGTTACACCAACTCTCAGAAATCCTGCATCTCTGCTTACAGATGGTACTTGTAGTCAGTGACCACCAGGAATGCTTTGGCTTTGTGCTGTGTTGTACATCTAGGTCATTTCTAGTATACAACTCAGAGACTCTTAACTGGAACATGTTTTTGTTTAGTTGAAAAAAACTTGCTTCTTGGGACCGGGTGGTGGTGGTGCACCTGGTTGAGCGCACACATTATAGTGCACAAGGACCCGGGTTCGAGCCCCCACTCCCCACCTGTAGGGGAAATGCTTTGCAAGTGGTGAAGCAGTGTTGCAGGTGTCTCTCTGTCTCTCCTTCTCTATCACCCCCTTCCCTCTTGATTTCTGGCTGTCTCTATCCAATAAATAAAACAAAGATACTTTATTTAAAAAATAAAAACTTGCTTCAGTTTCCTTTTTGTTTTCCTGTCTGTTTTCTGAAAGCTAAAAACCTACAGTTTTCAGAGGCCAGGCAGTGGTATAGTGTTGTATGCTTTACATTGGGTTGTTCTAGCTCTCCCCCTGCCAAGAAAATTGGTTCAGTCCTGCTAGTTTCGCGGGCCTGCTTGTCCCCGCCCCAAAGAACCCCGAGAGAGTTCCAGAGTTCCAGAGTTCCAGAGTTAGAGAATGCTTGGCGCCGCCGCGGGGGAAAGAGGCAGCAGAGTTCTGTTTGGTGATTAGTTTGTGTTAGTTTATGAATCGTTGTTCCTGAATAAAGAAATACAGCTTCCCTCCCCAGCCGTATGTCTCTGGTCGTCTCTGTTACTCGCCCGTGAAGCTAGCCCGGCCAGCTGGAGCCTCCGAATTTTAACAACAAGAAACTGAGTTTGAGTTCCTGCTCCTCACCTGCAGTCTGGATGGTTTATAAGCGGTGAAGCAGATCTTCAGGTCTCTCTCTCTCTCTTTCTCTCTCTCTCTCTCTCTCTCTCTCTCTCTCTCTCTCACACACACACACACACACACACACACCTCCCCCACCCCTCTCAACTTCTCTCTGTCCTCTCAAATATAATGAAAGAAAAAAATGGAAAAAAAATAGCTGCAAGTAGATTCATAGAGCCAGCACCAAGAACAAAAAACAAACAAAAAAACAGCAACAACAACAAAAAATCAACTATAGAGTATTTTCTTGGTCCCCTCATATCTGCATTCTAAACAAAGATAAGAGGAAATTTTAAAGGCTAATTTGTGTAGTTTCTTCTGATATGAACAACAGATTTTGTTTTAATGGTTTTCATTTTGTCCTAAACGTTCAAATATATTTTTATAGAATGAGAATAACTAGTAACATTTCCCTACATTGCCAGAGGCCAAGATATATATTTCTAATGTCGTGAATAGGATATATTTATAATGTCCTTTTCAATGAATTCTGGATTCTAATTTCCAAAATTTTTTAAATTCTATGTGTTTCTTCAAAAGATGGGAATAAACAATCTTGTAATACATGATGGTTGAATACAGTTAAAAGAATTCTTTACTATTTATAGTAATTAGACTATAAAGAAGAGGAAACCATATGTATGCTTATTATGTCCACAAAGTGTAACATATGGAAATAAATTCTGACTGTGATGCTGAAACTATTTGCACACCACATGTCAGCACGCATCACTGGACTTAATGAATAGGATTTGTCACAAAGCTCTCTTTTTGGATCTGAAAGGGTCAAGTTGTCATAATAAACATTAGCTGCGGCTAACAGCGAGTGACATCTTAGAGGCAGAAATGAATCTGTTTTTATCTCACGTCCCTTAGTCTCCAGATCCTTGGTGATGACTCTCAGGGGAGCAGAGTGCCGTATCTCAGTCAAGCCTTGCTCAGCACTCTGAGATGCCAGAGGATGCTTCTGCTTCCAAAGGTCTCCTGAGTTGACTAAAGCAACGGGAGCTGAGGCCCCAGCTATCTGTCAACGGCAGAGACGGCAGAGACAGCTCCAGCTGCAGCTTCATGGGGCAGAGTGTGGCGAAGGGCCGTGGCCATAAGCTGCCAAGGAAGAGGCTTTGCTGCTTCCTGCACACCACTCACCTAGAGGGATGGAAGGCCGGGTGGCCTGAGAACAAAAATGTGGTTGTCTCTCACCCTCACCCCCTCTCAGGCAGTCAGAATGCAACCGAGAGGTTAATCCTGCTAGCATAAAATAATTACAGGATGACCAAAGGCACTGCTACTTATAATCTCACTGGACTCTAGGTATGTTGACAGCTATAAACTGTTGCCTACGATCAAAATCCTCTATTTGACAGTAATGTATGTTAACATTAAGTAGTGGGCGAGAGCTGTCAAAGCATACCGACACTGCTTCCTGAGAAAGGAAGAGAGGAGAAAACAGCCGGGGAACTGTGAGGACACAGGCATGGAGGCCACACTGGAACATACTGGGGAGACAGGAGGTGAAGGCAGTGAAAGATGTTCTGCATGTGCAATGCAGAGCCTGCCTCCCTCCCTGTGTGGTTACTGGCACAATCTTCACCTTTCATATATGCCCAGTGAAGCTGATCCTCTTGCAGGCAATTGCAAGGCCCTGATGATTCCTCTCTTGAGTCTTACATGAGAGAGCAGCTAACACAACCTGTGTCAATCTAGTATCTCCTCTGCAAGGGAAATGAATAGTTAATAAGGGTTGCTAGTCTATCAGCTGTTAAGGCCTCTTTTGAATTATAAACTAATCCTAAAGGCACCAGTTTAAAACGTGTTCTCTTTCCTCTAAGCTTCTGTGGTGTTTTGTCTGGACTCTTTTCATAGTATTTATTACTATTCCCCTCTTCTATTCACCTTTCTTGAGAAAATTATGGGTGTTGGGCAGACGATCTCACCAATGTGTCCTAGAACCAAACCTGTACCCCACTAGGGAAAGACAGAAAAAGGCTGGGGGTAGGGAATGACTTGCCAATGCCCATGCCCAGCAAAGAGGCATTTACAGAATCCAGAACTCCCACTTTCTGCATCCCAGAAAGAATTCTGTCCCATACTCCCAGAGGAAGAAAAACGACAGGGGAGAATGAACAGAAGTCTCTGAACTGCAACTCCAACAGGACCCAGAGAGAGAAGAGGGAAAAGGCAGGGCCATTTAGATGTAGTAGTATTTAGGACTTGGAAAGGAAGAGAAGATGGCACTATGAGGAAAAGTGAGCAAATGTAGACAGTTGTAGAAGTAATCATTAAGCCACATCTGCAACCTTGGGAGAACTACTGGAGCTCCCAGTGGAGGGGGTGGGGATACAGAACTCTGGTGGTGGGAGCAGTGTGGAGTTGTACCTGTTATCTTTCAGTTTTATAAATCAATATCAATTCACTAATAAAATTAAGTAGAAAAGAAAAGAAAATAGGGGGAACATTGTAAGGAACATTGTCATTTCCCAGGGACTAGCACAGGATTTAAATGTAAACACTTCCTGAGCAAATAAGTAAACACGTGAATGTTGAAGTAATGCAGAATTCATGGCAGTGATAGATAATGAAGAAACTGTGTATATGGTGAACTGAGCTGAAGTAGAAGTAGTTCAGGCTGAATATTTAGGTTGAGATAACTTCTGAACTAAAATCGACTTGAATCAGTGTGAATCACAAACAGCATCCCTGGAGAGAACAACATTACTGGGAAAATCACTGACCACTGTGATTCAGAGATATCACCCCATATTAGTAGCATCCCAAGCCCATCTCTTTGAACAAGGGAAAACTAGGCTATAGTCCTCTGGGGTTGAAATGAGGTACTGAGGGGTAAGAACAAGAAATTGTTAACAAGAGTAACTAATATGCCTTGATAAAACACACCTGCATATGTAATCTTTTTGCACAGTTATGAAACATACTGAAAACGCAGGCCACAGACATTATCAAGCAACTCCAAATATACTATATGCTATCCTTTCAAATGGTTACCCACACAGCAACCCACTTCCCATGTTAATGGATTCCAATAAACAGCTGCTAAAATCCTATGCTGTTTAAAATCACTTAACCAGGAGCTTCAGAACTCTGATCAAATAATCTGCTGGACTACACCAGTTTGTCAGGTGCTCACTGATTTTTATACTTACTGCTCGATTATTCAGATACACATTCCCAAATGCGTGGAAAGCACTCTTAAGCAAACTAGAAAATGTACACACTTTGTCCTGACTGGGGTTTCACCGTCCCGAGCCAACTTTTTCAGATAGGCAGAGATAGTGAGACAGAAAAAGAGCATAGTGCATAAGCTTCTTACGGTAGGTGGCCAGGCTTGAACCTAGGTGGTGGACATGACAAAGCAAGAGCACTATTTTGGCAAGCTATCTTCCTGGCCCTGCACGCATGTTAAAGACAAGATTCCCATCCTCAGGAAGTGTTTACATTTAAATCCTGTGCTAGTCCCTGGGAGATTACAAAGTTCCCTCACACCCCCTATTTTCTTTTCTTTTCTACTTAATTTTATTAGTAAATTGATATTGATTTGAAAGCTTAGAATTATGAAAGAACCATTTCTCTAATGACTGGTGTGTGTGTGTGTGTGTGTGTGTGTGTGTGTGTGTGTGTGTGTGTGTGTGTGTGTGTGTGTCTAAACAGCTCAGGAAGAACTCTGAGCAATAGGGAATACTATGCTCCAAGTGTCTCATGGAACAGAGTATGCCTGAGTCGAGATAAAGAAAGGACATCCAGATGGACAGTAAGACATCAATGGGAAATAATACAGGAGAGGGTCACTGCAGTGGCAAATCTCCAAGAGGGCGCGTTACTGTACACAAAGACTTGGGTTCACAGCCCTAGTCTCCACCTGCAGGGGAAGCAGTGCAGCAGGTATCTTCCTTCCTCTCTCTTTATCTCCCCCGTTACTCTCAATTTCTTTCTCTATTTTAAAAAAATGCCTTCAGGTGTGGAATGACAACCCTTCAGCTTCATCACTCGGGTGAGACCTTTCCTTTCATAGTATTCTCTAATTCCATTCCAGGTGTTCCATTCCCCAATAAAGTCCCCAAACCTAGATATAGACCAGGTCCCCTGAGATAGAGCATAGGTTCACCCGTGCCCATAAACCAGGGAAAAATATATACCTGAAAGCAGAAGTACACAACAGTCTGCAGGGAATACCCCCCAACACTTCATCTGCACTATTCCAGCCTTTAGGTCCATGATTGTTCCGCAATTTGTTTGGCTTTGTATGTTAATGCTCTTTTCAGCCACCAGGTTCCGGATGCCAGCACGATGCCGACCAGACCAGACTTCCCTGGACAGACCCCACCAATGTGTCCTGGAGCTCATCCGCTAAGATCAGTGGACTCACCGCATAGTCCTAGCAATAACTCTGGTGGCAATTAAAACATACACACACACTTTGTTCCTGAAACACTCTTTCTCAGAAGTTTTAGAGTCCCTGCCATCTTTACTGAGAAGTAAAGATGGCAGACAGAAACTAAAACAAGAACAATATCTTAGGCACAGATTATATAAGCATTTTTTTTCCTGACAAGTACCAAGCCCTCTTTAATGATAACATTTTCCAATAACTCAGGCAGCCATTGAAAGACTTCCCATGGCTGAAATTTACCTGAGTTATTGATAAGAACTGTGGGGTTCCTCTTGGGTAACTTTCCAATTTCTTACCTTGAAGTATGGATTGTTTCCATATAAGAAAAAAAAAGCCAAATCACACATTACACATCATAATATCTTCCTCAGAAGTTTTGATATTATCCTCTAGATGTCGGAAAGCAACATAATTATGTTTAGTCACATCAGGTTAATTTGTTCTGTAAATACTTAGCATCACTGTATAAAAATTACTGCTGCAAATCCAGAGTCCCTGAAGTTGATGAATGAAGCATAGAGTATTGGACATAATTTACATTTCCAGATCATAGCCACAGTAATGAAGCCCTTTAGGATTATGAAAATGCATTTTTCACAGTGTATTTATCATGTGATATTTCTGATTTATGACTCACAGGAGGTCAAGTGAAATATGACACAAGCTGCAATATTCTCTATAGTCACAAGGAGCTATTCAGGCTCTCAGCTAAGTGCCTATGAAGTTTTCAGTGGTTATGCTGTTTTGATTCTTGAAAACAATAGTTTTCTTTACCTTCTTGGAGACCATTTTTTAATTAAATTTTTTTATTTATAAAAAGGAAACATTAGGGAGTCGGGTGGTTGTGCAGTGGGCTAAGCACAAGGACCAGCGTAAGGATCCCGGTTTGAGCCCCTGGCTCCCCACCTGCAGGGGAGTTGCTTCACAAGCAGTGAAGCAGGTCTGCAGGTGTCTTTATCTTCCCCTCTGTTTTCCCCTCTTCTCTCCATTTCTCTCTGTCCTATCCAACATCAATAACATCAATAACAACAACAATAATAGCTACAACAATAAAACAAGGGCAACAAAAGGGAATAAATAAATAATTTTTTAAAAAGGAAACACTGGCAAAACTGTAGGATAAGAGGGGTACAACTCCACACAATTCCCACCACCAGAACTCTGTATCCCCCCTCCCCTGATAGCTTTCCTATTCTTTAACCCTCTGGGAGTATGGACATAAGGTCATTGTGGGATGCAGAAGGTGGAAGGTCTGGCTTCTCTAATTGTTTCCCGCTGAACATGAGAGACCTTTTTTTTTTTTAAAGGAAACTAATTTAGCATAAAGAAAACATCATATGGAGGACTGGGAGAACAACTATATTTTTTATATTTTTAAAAACTTGTCTAGTAGAGGGCCAGTTGGTAGCACAGAGAGTTAAGTGCACATGGCGCAAAACACAGGGACTGGTGTAAGGATCCCGGTTCGAGGCCCCTGCTCCCCACCTGCAGGGGGTTCGCCTCACAAGCAGGGAGGCAGGTCTGCATGTGTCTATCTTTCTCCCCCCTCTCTGTCTTCTCCTCTTCTTTTTATTTCTCTTTATCCTACCCAGCAACAACAATAGCAATAATAACAATAAAAACAACAACGGGACAACAGAACGGGGAAAAAAATGGCCTCCAGAAGCAGTGGATTTGTAGTGCTGGCACCAAGCCCCAGCGATAACCCTGGAGGAGTGAGTGAATGAATGAATGAATGAATGAATAAATAAATAAATAAAACCTAGTGACTGAAGGCTTAGTCGATGAGAGAAAAATTAGAAAGAGCAAACAGTTGGAGAACTTTCTGGTAGAATCACTAGGGGCCATGCTTACCCCAGCTGACTTTGTTACTCTGATATTATGTCAATAATTGAAAACTAGCTCCAGGGGCTAGGCAGTGTTATGCCCGGTTAAGGAAACCCATTACCATCTGCAGTGACCTGGGTTCCAAACCCAGGGTCCCAGCTGCAGAGAGGAAGATCATGAGAGGTGAAGCAAGTACTGCAGATGTCTCTCTGTTTCTCTCCTGCTCTATCTCTCCCTCCTCACTCCACCTCTCTCTCATTCCTATCAAATAAAGAAAAAAAAAAAAGAAGGAAAGAGAATGGCCTCTAGGAGCAATAGGCTTGTCTTCAGGCAGCAAGCCCCAGAAATAACCTTGGCATCAATAAAAAACAAAAATAAAAAATAGCTAACCCCACTTAACTGAGAACGAAGTCCCAGAGAATAGACACATGCCACCAGCCACACTGAGCTGTTACCATGCCCCACCTACACAAGAGAGCACAACTTCCATGAGGACGCTCCTACTCCCCCCCGCCCAGAAAAAAAGATGTTCCTTCTCATGCTAGAGTGAATTACAGAGCATGCCTTCTACACAGTGCTTCACATACTGGTGGGCTGGCCTTCTGAGGAAAACTAAACCATCCTCCTACAGGGAGAGCCCTGATGCAGTCATTGCCTCTGCAGCCTGGCTGCCTTAGAGCCTGGGTGGGGCAGGGTGGCAGAAGATCATTTATTATTCAGCTCTGTTTAGGGGCTTCTCTACCCACTCTCCATTTAAAAAATATATATATACATATGTGTGTATATATATGTGTGTGTGATTTAATAATGGTTTACAAGATTACAAGGGTATAGTTCCACACCATACCCACCTCTCTTCTTCCTAAGGATAACCACCATAGTTTCCACCAAGTCTTAGCAATAATTTGGCATTCTTATTTAAATGAGTTCATGTGTTTCAGTTTTTTATTTTTTTATGAAATCTTTATTGTTTACCCATTTCCCAAAAGTGATACATGCTTACTGCCAAAGATGAATGAAAAATAAATAACCTCAGAGTGAACATCTTTATGAGTTTTCCTATCTAACAAGGCTTCTCTTTTTCTTGATTTACTCAAGTTTACTATTGTTGTTGTTTCAGGTCTTTAGACTGCACATATGAGTGAAACCATAAATAGTTGCCTTTCAAAGAAATGCATGTCATTTGATAACAGATAGAAACTATAGCAACAAGAGGACTTCAACACAAACACCAGATTAAAGATCTCGAAGATACTACATATGATAAAAATAATAAAAATAAAAAAGTTTAATATTAAAAAGTACTAGAGAGAAAATATCATCCATAATATAATAATATCACAGAGGGCTGTGTGCATGTAAATGTGCTCTACATAAAAGGAGTATACACATAATTTGTATATGTTATATATAAGGACATCTAAGATAGTCTTTCTTAAACTGTTCTTGTCTCACCATTTTTTATGGTATCTTCTATCCATTTCTTCCTCCAGTTTCAATCTTTAAAGTCGCTTTGTATTTTTATGGCTTGTGTTTCTGGGTCCCCTTCACTGTGCATCACCTTGTTTCCTATTTCCTTCTTGGTGGCACTGCCCCCACTTTTGATCCCAGACATAAATGAGACACAGAGAGGAAGAGAGAGACGCCACAGAAGCTCCCCAGCAATCACGGCATTTCTTCTGGGGCTGTTCCCATTTAACACTGGGTGGTTCAAACCCAGGTCCTCACACACAGTAAAGTGCGCACTCTACAGGGTGGGCTATCTCTAGGCCACTGGGTTGTTTCACCTGTTGATAAGGTCCCAGAAAGTACAAAACCTCCCTGGTCCCAGGCAACTCCTTGCCCTCTTAGAAGGTTCCCTAGGATGTCTACTTGGAAAAGCAGCAGCCCTTGTGGCATGGCTGTTCCAGCACCTTCTGCGTGGGTCTGCAGGGTGTCACTGAGCCACAGGCACAGCCACAGGTGAGGGCATGGGGACAGGCCTGGAGTCTGACAGTCCAGGTGTACACCCTCATCCCGTCAGCGTCAGCACCGGGGCTGCAGTGGGCACATTTTCTAAACTTTATACTTCCCATTTCTCATCTGTAAATGGACATAAAGATAAGATCTAACTCAAATAATCATTGCTGGAACCAGTGTCAGGCAGACACACACATTATTACCTTGTGCAGAGACCTGGGTTCAAGCTCCCAGTTCTCACCTGCCAGGGGGTGGGGGGGGGGGAATCTTCATGAGTGGTAGAGCATTGCTGTAGATGTCTTTCCTTTTCATTCTATTCCTCTCTCTCTCTCTCTCTCTCTCTCTCTCTCTCTCTCTCTGTGTGTGTGTGTGTGTGTGTGTGTGTGTATCCTTATAAGAAAAAGAAAAATGTGGTTTGAGAATGGTGGAGTCATTATTCAGGCACAGAATTGCAGAGATAAACTGTGTGGTAGAAAAAGAATATATAAAATAAGTCCAAATGAAAGTGGGAAGTAGCTTGCTGAGGAGGACATGTCCCTTGCCATGTGCATGTCTCAGATTAAAGTCTTCGTGTCCTACTCAAAAGCTTTCTACTATACTTAAGCTCAGCCTTCTAAAATAACTAAGTACTTCCAAGGGTCCTGCAAACAGAATCCCAAATGTCCTTTTCTACACTTGGCATTATTTGCTTAACACCACTTGGAAGGAAACAAGAATGCTCTGAGAAACAATTCTTCTCCCTGGGACACTCCCTGCACTACATGTTTGCCTCAGTCTGTTTCAGCATCACTAAGAGGCTTTAGCAGTCCTGAAGTGTGTGTGTGTGTGTGTGTGTGTGTGTGTGTGTGTGTGTGTGTGTGTGTGTGTGTGTGTATGTGTGTGAGTGTGTGTATGTGTGTGTGTGTGTGTGTGTGTGTGTGTGTGTGTGTGTAATACAAGTTTGCTTTGTGAAGGGCTAAGCAGCAAGGAAGCAGAATCTGGGGGAAGTCAAACTGAGTGAGGAATATACCATCAGTCTGAAACATTTGGTCTGAGGTTCAGAAAAGACAAGAATCCAATCCTCTTTTATAGCAGAAGAGCCCTAGACTGCCAAGTAGCATATATGAGCAACAGTATGCTTTGCTCCAAGAGTGTAGCCTATAAATAAGTGAGATTAGAAAAGCCTTCCAAAAGTGTGAGAGTGGAAAAGAAACACTCAGTGGAAAAGCTGAGAATGAGGATGGACTGATGCTGAGGAGAAAGAACTATAGTTCTGCATAATCCAGCCCTGAGGTCTTCCATAAAAGCATTAATGGGAAAAGAGACATAATAATTATCTCAAAAATATCGTGAAAATAATCTTGATTATTTTGAAAAGTTCAAAACTAAAATATATTTAAACAATATCCAGGTATTAAAGGTAGTAATTATAATACTAACATAGCATTATACCTCATTCTTTAGGCAAAGAGTTTGTTAATGTTATTAATCAGCAAAAAATCAAACTGGATCACTAAGAGAAGCCATTCTTGCTGAACCACTTTCCAGAGTGGTCCAAAATGCCAAAAAAAGAACAACTGCTCAAATTATACATTTAGGGGGCTGGGTGGTAGCACACCTGGCTAGGTATACATATCACCATGCTCAAAATCCTGGGTCTGAGCCCCAACTCCCCACCTGCAAGGGGAACCCTTCATAAACAGTGAAGCAGGTTTGCAGATGTCTGTCTTTCTCTATGTCTCTCTGTCCCCTCTCAGTTACTCTCTGTCCTGCCAAATAAAAAGAGAAAAAAAAATATGGCAAAAATGGCCACTGGGAACAGTGGATTCATAATGCAGGCACCAAGCCCTAGCTATAATCATGGTGACAAACACATACATATATACACCAAATAGCGTACTAGACAAACCCGCCAGCCAATTTCCTTGTCCAAAAGACCCAACACTATCCCAGACTCCTGTAAGGGATTTTATGCTTACTGCAAAAAGTCTAGGCGATTCTAAATACATTATTAAAAACTCTGAAAGCAACGGAGACATCAAGCCTTCCCACTTCCCCACAATTGCAAAAGCATTTGAATGATGGCGGCACCTAATCAGCCCGTGCCAGTTTTGAGTCTCACTCAATTCCATTCCAGGTGAGACCTCTTTCAAGCTTACATTTCTTCTTACTCATTCCCTCTACAGTCACACACCTTCACCAGCACCAATTTTAAGAAAATTTTAGAAACCGAAAAATCCACAGACTTAGTATAAGGGGAACAACCTTTAAACTATTAGAGTGTTTGCTGCCTCCAAAAGAAAGATGAGGGTGGTGGGCGGTAGCGCAGCAGTTAAGCATAAGATCCACTGATGATGAAGCAGGTCTGCAGGTGTCTGTCTTTCTCCTCTCCCTCTCTGTCTTCCCCTTCTCTCTCCATCTCTCTCTGTCCTAACAACGACAACATCAATAAGAACAATAACTATGACAAAAATAAAAAGGTCAACAAAAGGGAAAATAAATAAATAAATAAATAAAATAAAAAAAAAAAGATGGGAAAGATCCAGTACCACCAGAGCTTAGCCCTCCTAAGTTATGTCTCTGTGTCCAAGAGAACTAAGGCTTTAGCTGAAAGCTGTTGATTTGCACTGGGTCATTCCTCTTGTCATGTCTTGTATGAGAATTATAACCAGTACGCATCTTGGCTAAGCTCTAACATGAAGAAAGTTTTGTGGCTGAGTCATACTGAATTGAAAAGTTAAATTGCTTATTATACCTAGGAAAAATGTAATGAACTCTCCAACTAAATTCTTTTTTTTTAAATTTCTTTATTGGGGAATTAATGTTTTACATTCTACAATAAATACAATAGTTTCTACATGCACAACATTTGCCAGTTTTCCATATAACAATACAACCCCCACTAGTTCCTCTGTCATCCTTCTTGGATCTATATTCTCCCCACCCACCCACCCCAGAGTCTTTTAACTTTGGTGCAATACACCAATTCCAGTTCAGGTTCTCCTTGTGTTTTCTCTTCTGATCTTGTTTTTCAACTTCTGGCAGAGAGTGGGATCATCCCATATTCATCCTTCTGTTTCTGAATTATTTCACTTAACATGAATTTTTTTCAAGGTCCATCCAAGATTGGCTGAAAACGGTGAAGTCACCATTTTTTATAGCTGAGTAGTATTCCATTATGTATATAGACCACAACTCGCTCAGCCACTCATCTGTTGTTGGACACCTGGGTTGCTTCCAGGTTTTGGCTATTACAAATTGAGCTGCTAAGAACATATGTGTACACAGATCTTTTTGGATGGGTGTGTTGGGTTCCTTAGGATATATCCCCAGGAGAGGAATTGCAGGATCAGGATCATAGGGTAGGTCCATTTGTAGCCGTCTGAGAGTTCTCCAGACCGTTCTCCACAGAGGTTGGACCAATTTACATTCCCACCAGCAGTGCAGGAGGGTTCCTTTGATCCCACAACCTCTCCAGCATTTGTTGCTGCTACCTTTTCTGATGTGTGACATTCTCACAGGAGTGAAGTGGTATCTTGGAACATTTTTTCATGTGTTTCTCAGCCTTTTGGATCTCTTCTGTGGTGAATATTCTGTCCATGTTCTCTCCCCATTTTTGGATGGGGTTATTTGTTTTCTTGTGGTTGAGTTTGACAAGCTTTTTATTTATTTTGGTTATCCAACTAAATTCTTACAGAATTCTACTGGAAGTAAAAATAGAAATGAAGAAAAAATGTAAAGAAGTCCTAGGGACTTTTTCACTAAGATGAAAGTACTGTAACAACATCTTCTAAAATACTACGCTCTGACTTTTGTGGATTTTTGATTCACTGGACCAATAGCACCAGTAGTGACTGTAAAAGTTCAATGACCAATAGGGGAACTTCCAGAATCTGTCCTTGTGGTGCCCATTTTTATTGATTTAACATTGGTTCCTGGTACTGGAAGATGTGTCAGCGTATAGCTGTGGTGTGTATGGAACCCAGCCAGCACAGTTTCTGAGCCATTCCACCAAGCGGTGTCCTCCCGCTGCCCTCTTTTCTCCTACTCCCTCTCTTTTCCCTCCGAAAAACACAGATTTCAAGAAAAAAAGGAAAATAATTTCATTCAAAGTTGATTAGGGTCAACAAATTAGTGACTCAGAAAAGTGCTCTCAGTCCATCTATGTCCTTGTTTTCCTCTTGATGTTTTGCTTTTTATCACTACTGCCTATTCATCTTTTGTGCTCATGTAAGAAAAAAAACACACAGAACTGAGACACCTGGCACATGTACCAACAGCTGCATCTATTGTAAACCATTAATCCTCCACAATAAAAAACAAATAAAATATACTATTTTTTTCTAAAAGAAGAGTTTTTTCTGTCTCACTCTCAACCATTTCAATAAATTGTTCTCAAAATATGGCTGAGAAGGATTTTATCTTGGAAAATAGACTTTAGTTTACTCCCATTTGAAAAGATGTTGTTGTTTTTTTACCCTAAGTATCATAACTTACCATATGTAAGTCATATTTAGAATCTATCTAGTCTCAAAACATTTCATTTAATATATGATTGCACAGTAAAATAGATTGCTTATGGAAGAGTATATGAAGCATATGCACTCCCCCTTATATATCTATACATAACTCTGTATTCCATCTTCTATCTAGAGAAAGGAAAATATATATATCTATATGCCTATGAGGAGTGGTGTAATCACGCTGGCACCGAACCCCAATGATAAACCTCAGCTCCATATTCACATGAAATTCAATAAAAGAGTTATCTGTATGAAAAACAAGTCTTCCGTGAAAGGGAGAAATCTCATCTTAAATTAAAACTGGTTATGGGGCAGGTGGTGGCACACCTGGTTGAGCACATGTTACCTTCCTCAAGCCCCAGGTCCAAGCCCCAGGTCTCCACCTACAGGGAGAGGGTCACAAGTGGTGGAGCAGTGCTGCAGGGATCTCTTTTTTTTTTTCTTTCTCTTCCTATTTCCCGCTCCCTTTTCACTTTCTCTGTGTCCTATGATAATTTAAAAAAGTAAAATGAAAAAGGAAAACTAGTTATATCATGGTGTGAGTGGGAAAAGGCTGAGTGAGAAATAGGAAATGTTATACAGTCAAACTTCATAATATGAAATTGTCAAAAGGATGTAGAAAGTAACCTTCAATATCAACAGCATAATCATTCTGCTTAGTGAAATAAGTAAAGAAAGAGATGAAAGACAAATGCCAGATGGTTTCACTCATATGTGGAATCTAGAGAATCGATACACATGAATTTGTAAGCAGATACACACACACACACACACACACACACACAAAATCAATCAAGCTGCTTCTAAGACTTGTAAGAACTATGAACTATGTGGTTCTCTTTGGGAGATGGGAAGATGGGAACGCAGAACTTTGGCGGTGGGTGTGGTGTTGAACTACACACTGTAAAATTAAAGTACTGTAACCCCCTATTAATTAGAATTAAAAATTTAAAAAAGAATCTTAATAGTAAGAAAAAGAAAAAGCATAACCATGCAAAAACCAGACTTGAATTTCTAGAGCTAAAAGCACAGTATTTTCTAAGAGTGCTCAGTTTTTAATAACAAACTGTAAATTATTTAAGAAATCTACCTAGATGGACATTTTGCATTACCAAAACAATGTCATATGCTTCAAGCCATTATTACCATCAGGTCTTTTGATTACTTTAAGTAAATCTAGTCTTTGACTTTTAAAGAGCAAAATTTTGCTTTCATTGTCACTTGGATTAAATAGATAACTGGATAATATTTTACGATGATCTATTATGTTATTTTAACCAATCATTCTAAGATATTTTGATATTTTTAACACAGTTCACAGAACCAAATACTAAATGAAGCAATCTTAAAGAATTTCCAGAAGACCTCTTAAAGTGTTAGAATATTTGTAATATGTCCTTGTGAAAAGAGAAATATTAAAACAAAGTAGGTTTATGTGGTATGCTAAATTGTGTTTTGTTGGATGGGACTCAAAACTGAAAAATACTCTCTTTTTTTCTTACTGTTGCTACATTATAGTGTATTGTAGGTTGTAGGTTCTAGGGATAAATACATCAACGATACTATAAAAATAATTTCAGGGCCAACTGGAGAGTCATACAGTTTCAACAGAGGTCTTCAGATCCCCTTGTTCACTCTGTTCCAAACCACCACACGTCTGCATTGTCTCTTTGAAGCCCGATGTGTGAAGAGGTATGTACCAGTGCCAATACCTCATATTGTATTTGAATTATAATTCTTTATCGTGGCAGAAATAAAGAATTCTAAGATCTAAAGATTAGCCAAAATCTTTAGACGGCCAGAACAAATTTGTGCTTTATTACTTCAATTTAACAACTGTTATTGTCATTATTATTATTTATTATTGATTGCTTTCAAGAATTAAGGCATTTTTTCCCTATTTTTTTCCCCTTTATTTGATATGAGACAGAAAAATTGAGAGAGGAAGGGCTATATAGTAGAGAGAAAGAGAGACGCCTGCAGTACTTGCTTCACTGAAGCTTCTCCCCTGCAAGTGAGGAGCTAGAGCTCAAGCCCAAGTTGTTGCACATGGTAGCATGTGCACTTAAGCAGGTGTGCCACTAAGGCAATTTTATGAACAGGGTTATTAACTGTCCTGTACCATTTATATATTTTTATTCTGTTAAAAATGCTTACATTCCGTGTACCTCAACCCAGTTCAGGGTCATGGTCGTTCACATGGTCGTTGACCATAAACCAAGCTAGAGACCCTCCACAAGCATCTTTCATCACAGAGACTATAAAAAACAAACAAACAACAAAAAAGCAAAATACAGAGTGAAACTTTAATTACCTATGGCTTATTGGATCAAATGGAGGGATACTGGAGGGAGGTAGAAGGGTCTTGAAGGTGGTAGGTGATCGACAATGCATAATGGTGGAGAAAGCTATCAATTGGGGACCCAGGCAGTGGTGCACCTAGATAAGCACACACATTACAGTGCGCAAGAACCCGGGCTCAAGCCCCTGGTGCCCACCTGCAGGGAGGAAACTTCATAGGTGGTGAAGTAGGGCTGCAGGTTTCTCTCTGTCTCTCTCCCTATCTTTCTCTCCCCTTCCAATTTACCTCTATCTAAAATGTAAATAAATAAAAATATTTCTTAAAAAAGGTATCAACTGATGATGAGTGTGGTTTATGTGCATCTATAATGGGGAAATAAGAAACTTTACACATGTGGCAACAAACATCTTACAAATCTTCAATAAAGTTATTTTAAAAAAAGAGGAAAGGAAATAATAACATTATGATATAATGGAAATTTTTTTCTCTGACTTTCCTGGGGGGCATTATACCAATCTCCTTGTTAGTCAAATGTGGTCTATAAGCCCAAGATGCATCTCCATTGTACCAATATTTAAATATCCCCTCTATTATTAGAGACATGACTTCCTGGGACAGAATCATTCTGGCACTGTGAGGTTTCTCTAAGTTGATAAATGATCTCATAGGGTAAGTTAACCCAAAGACTGTGGAATTTTCCCTACTGATCATCAATACTAGTTGGAGAAAAGATGTTAATCAAAAAGGGGAGACAGCAATATGAAATATGAAGAAGTGTGCAGTCTTTTATTGTCAAATAGCCTAGGGAAGAACAGGGAGGCAGCTGAGAATCAGGTCTTAGGCACATCCAGACATGTTCAGACACATTCCAAGAAGGAGTTAAAACAAAAATGGTGACCAGGAGCCAACTAGAAACTAGAATCGAAGCTCAACCAGTTACTGCTTGACAAACTCCTCTAGTCAAAGCTTTACTGACTGAAAACCCTCATCTCTATAAAGTTGATCTGAGAGTGACCTGCGAATTATAGGGCCCTTTGTGTACTGAAGAACTTCCTTCTCACTGGGAAAACTTGACACAAAAATTTAGTGTTTTTTGTTGTTGTTGTTGTTTTTTTTTCCCTCAGCTGCTGTGTTAAGTCTGTCATTAATAGTTTCCCTTTCCGTGGTCCGGGAGGTGGTGCAGTTGATAAAGCATTGGACTCTCAAGCATGACTTCCTGAGTTCAATTCCCAGTAGCACATGTACCACAGTGATGTCAGGTTCTCTCGCCTCCTATTGTTCTCATTAATAGATAAATAAAATCTCTTAAAAATTTTAACTTGTCTGCAATGAACTGAAAAAATAAATAAATAAAAGTTTCCTTTTCTGTAACTCAAGCAAGCTTCATTCAGTTCCTTGAGCTACACTTCCACACAGTCAACACAAGAGGGCTACAAAAATTATTGTAAGCCATGTCCTTGGAAATTCAGTCTTGTTCCAATTTTGTGCCTGAAATCATGGCCGTGAGGGGGAAGCTGATGTGAGCATTGCTTCTGCCTATAGTGCAAGTTCAAACAGCAATAAAGTCTTTTCCCTCTCTGTAAAAGTTGGCATGACAACGTTTTGCTGCCTGTGGTATTAGGCAACATGCCTTTTAAACACTCCAAAGAGGACCTGGAAAAAGAGTCACTGGGAGCAAGCAGGTAATGAGAAAATCCAATAAAGCAGGATTCAGCCTAACTTCAGACTGTATCAGGTGCATTTATTTGAATAACGGAAGGTAAAAAGAATAAGCACAGGGGCCGAGGGGGGTACACCTGGTTGAGTGCACATGTTATAAGGACTCCTGTTCGAGCCCCCAACCCCCACCTGCAGGGAGAAAGATTTGCGAGTACTGATTCAGTGCTGCAGGTGTCTCTCTGTCTCTCTCCCTACCTCCCTCTTCCCTCTCAATTTCTGGCTGTCTCTATCCAATAAATAAAGGCAATTTTTAAAAATTAAAAAAATATATTTTTGACAGAATAAGGAGATTTCTAATTTTGTGGGGAAGGGACCTACATAATATTTATAACCAACCCATAGATCCAGTACACTACACATTTCAGCAATGAAATATTATTTCTCAGTAGTTCTTATGCTAATTGAAAATTCCCTAATGTGAATTAAGACAGCAGTAATTGAAGGTTTATACCCAAGACTTTCTGAAAGTGAAGTCCTGATTAGAGTCTTTCAAATGCTAAGTATTCTTCTTCTGTGTACTCAGGATTGAGATAAATTCAAAGTTAACTAGGTGAGAATCAAAGCTAATTTATGCTCACTCATTTATACCAGTTATCAGTCACCCTCAAGTAGATTAAAGATAAATCATAGTTACTGTTAATAGTCCATTGTCTTTGGTTCTACAGCTAGTAAGTAACCCAGCTAGGAAATCACTTCCAGGAGAACCAGTGCAGACACTAAAATCAGTTTGCAAACCACTAAGAGACATGGGCATGCACACAAATAAAAACAAAGGAGAGAAACTAGCCTTACGCTCACAAAGAGAAAACAACAGACACTAGTGGCTGTGCTGCTCTTGAATCCCATCTTATTTTTTTCAGAGAATAAGACAACTAGCTGTTTATTTAGGAAACATTTGCTGATTCTTCACATACATCTCTAAAGTAATTTCTCTGTGACTAGCAGTATGCATGAAAATGGAAAGTATACAAAGCCTTTAATCCAGAATTTTTCATCTCAATATTTATTTCAGTGAGCTAATCACCTACATGTAATATATCTCTGTACAAGGACACCTTACCCTGTAGTTTAGCAAAGATCAGAAATTGACAAAAAGTCATCAGTAGGATGTCCATTAAACCCATTAGTGTAATTCACTATAATGAACTGCTATATATCCATCAAACACATCAGTATACACCTGTGTTGACAAGACAAGGTCACAACAGTGCTATTTTAATCCTTTTGTTTGTGTGTTTGTTTACTAATTTGATAGGACAGAGAGAAATTGCAAGGGGAAGAGAAGATAAACAGAGAGTAAGAGGGGGTCAGGTGGTCAGGGGTCAGAAAGATAGATACCTGCAGACCTGCTTCACCACCTGTGAAGCGACTCCTCTGCAGGTGGGGAGCCAGTGGCTTGAACCAGGACCCTTACACCGGTCCTTGTGCTTTGCACCATGTGCGCTTAACCCACTGCGCTACCGCAACTCCCAAAAGCAAGCCTTCTTCAAAAGACGGGTTGAAAATTGAGAATCCTACCTGAATCTGAGAGCAAGAATGTGTCAGATGGAGAGACAAGTTTCTATTTAGGACCAACAGCTGGATTTATAGTCATGACAGCCTTCCTGGCGAGATGTTCAGGTGATGAAGCAGCTAAGCCAGAAATGTTGCATATAGGAATATTTAAGAAAAAGCTTTATAATCTTAACTTAGATATAAAAGCTCATAATTCAGGAGACTGCGCCATCCACCTGACAGATTTTATTTTATTTTTTATTTATTTAATTTATTTATTCCCTTTTGTTGCCCTTGTTGTTTTATTGTTGTAGTTATTATTATTGTTGTCATTGTTGGATAGGACAGAGAGAAATGGAGAGAGGAGGGGAAGACAGAGAGGAGGAGAGAAAGATAGACACCTGCAAACCTGCTTCACCGCCTGTGAAGTGACTCCCCTGCAGGTGGGGAGCCGGGGTTCGAACCGGGACCCTTATGCCGGTCCTTGTGCTTTGCGCCACCTGCGCTTAACCCACTGTGCTACAGCCCGACTCCCCACCTGGCAGATTTTAAACATCAATATGTAAAAATGAAATTTTCCACTGTGAGGTCATAGCCTATGAAAAATACATACACATGCAATACATGCCTTAGAATATATCAGAATTAATATTCTCTAGATTTGCATATAAAGCAGGAGTATGGGACCTTTTATTCTGCCAAGGGCCATTGGGAGATTTATAACATCACAAGTCAGACAAAATTACCGACTTAAGAATTTAACACTTAATGTTGCTATGACGAAAGCTCCTAGCTTTATTGAGTTTTGAGTCCTTCTTGTGGCTGTGACTCCAAGATCCATATGTGGTACATGGGTCCCATGTTCCCCAGCTCTGTTCTAAAGAGTCATGTTAGTTAATCTAACAGAATAGTTGCAGCAATCCCCATACCTGCCGCTCCCTGTTTGGGCGCCAGATGCCGGGCTAGCTTCGCAGGCAGGAGACAGACAACCAGGGACTCATGGCTGAGCTGGGAATGCAGTTCAGTCTTTATTGATGAGCGAGAATGTAGTGCAATCAATCTAATCTCTCTTCATTAGAAAATCCTGTCCTTTATATCTCCTGAGGCGGAAGTGTCAGATGGGAAGAGGAAATCCGTAGGATAGGGGGTGGGGAGAAGGAAAAAGCACGCATACCAAGCTTGCATCTAACCAGTGGGGATTAAACCAGTGCCCTGTAGGCAGGGTGGGTCTCAGGTAAAGCAGTGATTATGTAAATAGACTACAGCGCTAAGCAATACAACAGAAGGGGTCTTAGAAGCAGAATTAGAAGCAGACCAACACATACCCAACAAGTAGGGTGTATGCCTTGTTGTTCACTTTGCTCAAGTTCAAGTCCCTTCCCCAAACGGACGTTCTACAGCTGTGTTGGGAGAAGTTCCATTGCTGTGATTTCTATCTCTTTGTTTATCTATCTCTCTATCTCTATCTCTGAATGCAAAGTATTCTGGAAGCCAAAGAAGAATCAACTGACTAAGGAAAAAGTTAAGGACACAAAAAGTTAAAAACACACTTACCTATTTGTTCACCTCTATTATTACATTTATTTATATTTTCTATTATTATATTTATTATTTTATTATTATTACTATTATTATTGTTATTGATGATGGGGGGGCTCTTTTGTTAGGGTCCTGGCATGTGATCAAATGAAAGTTTTAATATTCTACTTGAGAAAAACCTGTGACTATAGTTATTCCAAATAACATTTAGTATTTTCATTCAGATGGACTTTATTAGAACTTTATTCTAGATTTCAGTCAGCATGACTCTACACAAACAGAAAACCCTTGTGGTAACAGAAATATTTAAATGGAGGGATGTTTTATCATTTAGTTTTTGACAGAAGTAGTAACAAGATGACAACCATTACATTATTCTAGTGTGAAACAATTTATCATGTGATTGATTTTCCTCATTGGATCTAGGAACTATCTCAGAAATTTAATTTTTTATCGGATTCCTGATTTTCCAAATATCCCATGAGCTGAATCTTCATTTTTCACTGCTTAAATAAATATGGTGTTTGTCTGTGTATGGGGTTGTGTTAACTCCCCCCAAATGTAATGAAAATGAGATATAACTATCAAAGATATAGAAATCATTTCTCTGGAGATGGCGTGTATCAAAAGTGTTTCAATTAATACCAGGTTTAGCCCCATCATGCTTAAGTCCACAGGCAGACTACCTCATTCCTTATGGACTGGCGTCTCTTCACAAATGATAATTTCCATATGTCAGAGAGACAAAGAACATGATGAAATGTTAATAGACCATACTTTCAATCATTTCTGGCTTCCTTTATGGGATGAGAGGGGAACCAGTATCAGGCTGAAGTCATTTGTGCTGAGGCCTCTTTCTTCTAAGATTTAACTAATTTGCTTGAATTCAGTGCCAGCTGTGAACCTCAGTAGTTTGATGTCACAAAATCCTCTTTATTGTTAGGGATTTATTTATTTACTTACTCATTGAATGTATGTTTGTGAGAGAGAGTAAGAGAGGAAAAAGCATAGTTCTATTTCAGCATATGTGTTGCCAGGAATCAAACCTGTTTGTCTCACATGCAAGTGCTGTGTTCTACCCACTGAACTACCTCTGCTCATATAGTGTGTGTCTGTTGGGGGGGATACAAAATCCTTAATATTCAAAAATAAATATTTTAATTACTCTGTGGTTACAACTGCCACAGAGTAAAAACCTATACCCCTGTGTTTTCCTTTCCCCTTTTCTTTTCAGAATGGTAACATCTTGGTTTAATACTTTCAGTCATTTTTATTGTAAGTGATCCAACAGGGATTTGCATAATTATAAGATATCAAGGCTACAGTTCCACGTGTGTGTCTGTGTGTATGTGTGTGCGTGTGTGTCACTACACTCACCACAAGTTTTAGGATTATGTTCCTTTGTAAAGGATTACTGTACATTAGTATTCTCATTTGATTCTGGAGAGAAAATTCTCTAGCAATCTTCATAGATTTCAATTTTTACCTCAGGATTCTAGCTAGGATCTCCTGGGAGATCAATTAGAATGAAATGAGACCTTTTGCTCTTAGATTAATTTTCAACTTAAGAACACTGCTCTCCCTATTCTCATCTGCAATCCCCTTAGCACCAAGGACCTGGGATAGAGAAAGAATCTAAGAAATGAAAACCTTTCCCTTATGACAGCATTACAAAAGGTTACTTAACCTTCTCATAGCTGTCTACTTCCATAAGTAAAAGAATTGGACCTAAAAAAAAAAAAAATACTTGGACAGTTAGAAAATTCTCCAGTTTGTGTATCTTACTGGCCTAAGACAGATCTCAACTGTGTTGACAGTGCAAGCAAGCATATACTGTAGTCACAAGCTTTGAAAAAACGCCTCATGAACACCTGATGATGCTGAGTGCCTAGCTGGAGATGATCTCACTTCCAGGGGTGCGGCTGGCTGCCCTTGCCTCTGATTCAGCCACACTGAGCTCCCAGGAGCCTCCCATGGGGTGAGAGAACGACTAGCCACTCTCAGGCAGACTCAGCTGCCAGTACGGATCTGCCAGGATCTATCTCTACTAGGCGTGCCAGCAGTCAGAGTTACCACCACCAGGTACCTTTCTACAGCAGCAAAGTCCAAGTTATAAAACTGAAGACTCGTTTTTATATCTTCGTAGTAAGAGTATGCAAAGAATGGCGCAAATGTGTCTTTGCTTAAAACTGATTGAATGTCTCAAACTTTTTAAAGCACAGACTGAGTCTTTTTGATACATAGGCTGAGTCTTCGATATGTTGACTCTCTTAAAAGCTTAGTCCAGGGAGAACAAAAGCAACCAGTGGCACAGCTATATGCAAATAATGTCAAAGGACATAAAAATATGGTGATGGTGTGTATGATACTTTCTACCCTGATCCAGCTTTCTGGTCCTGTTCTCAAGTCTGACACCATCTTCCTAGACAGTACTTTCAGCTCACCAGCATGTTAGCTATCGGACTCAGGCAAAATTTAGTAAAGTCATGGGCCCCTTGGAATATACCTAAAATAGACTTCCTAACTTCTTCCAAAATGAAGGCCCCAAATTTCATCTGCTATATTCTTACCTTTAGGTTCCTGATTACTAAACAATCTGTTCTGCATTATATCTTAATGCTTTCCAGCCACCAAATTGCAGATGCTACCATGCATGATGCCAACTTGACTTCACTGGGCAGATAACCTCACCACTGTGTCCTGGAACCTCACCTCTCCAGAGCCCTGCCCCACTTGGAAAAGATAGGTGGGGTGATGGATTAAACTGTCAAGACTCATGTATAGTGGAGAAGCAATTACAAAAGCCAGACTTCCCACCATCTACACCACATACAGATCTTTGGTCCTTACCCCTAGATGAATAAAGAATAGGGAAGCTTCCAGTTGAGACGATGGGATGTGGAACGCTGGTGGTGGGAACTGTGTGCCATTATATCCCTCTTATCCTACAACCTTGTTTATCATTATTAAATCACCAATTAAAAAAGAAAAAATAAATAAAATCCTGGTAGAAAAAAAATATTCAGGTACAACAGTAAGGTATCAGGCTATAAAATTAGCAACAACAAAAAAGTTGGCGGTATTCCTCTTTGCGAACATTAAGTCAGAAGAAATCCAGAAATCAATCACTTTTACTATAGCAACAGAAAAACAATGAAAATCACTATCCAATAGAAATAGACATACAGAAGTGGACACTCCATAATCATGGGTTAGAAGAATTAACAGCACCAAAATAAATATACTACCCACAGCCATATACAAATTTAATGCAGTCTCCAGCAGGGCTCCACCCAATTTATTTAGTAGAATAGAACAAAAGCATAAAATGTTTATCTAGAACCCGAAAATACCTAGAACTGTCGAAACAATTTTGAGAAGAAAGGACAGAACTGGAGGCATCATTCTCCCAGCCTCAGATTGCATTATAGGGCCACTGTCATCAAAACTGGAACTAAAAATAGACACACTGACCAGTGGAATAGAATTTGGAGGCCAGAAATAAGCCCGCACAGCTATGGACACCTAATCTTCAACAAAGGTGCCCAGATTATTAAATGAGGAAAAGAGAGTCTCTTCAACAAACGGTGCTGGAAAAATTGGGATAAAGCATGCAAAAGAATGAAACTAAACCACTACATTTCAACAGACACAAAAGTAGATTCCAGATAGATCCATGACTTTGGTGTTAGACCAGAAACTATCAAATACTTAGAGGAAAATATTAGCAGAACTCTTCTCCATCTAAATTTTAAAGGCATCTTCAATGATATGAATCCAATTGCAAGGTAGACTGGAACAAAAATAAACCACATCAAATTAAATAGCTGTTTTCTCTCTCTCTCTCTCTTTCGGTGTGAGTGTGTGTGTGTGTGTGTGTGTGTGTGTATACAGAAGAAAAAAAAGCATGCATCCAAACAGAGACCCCTTACAGAATGGAAGGAGATCTTTACATACCATACATCAGATAAAAGGCTAGTAACAAAAATACATAAAGAGCTCACCAAACTCAGCAACAAGAAAACAAATGACCCCATCCAAAAATGGGGAGAGGGTATGAATAGAATATACTGTACAGAAGAGATCTAAAAGACAAACATATGAACATATGGTCCAAGCCATTGATTGTCAAAGAAATGCAAATAAAGACAACAGTGAGATATCACTTCACTCCTATGAGAATGTCAAATTCAGAAAAGGTAGCATAAACAAATGCTGGAGAGGTGGGGACAAAGGAACCCTCCTGCACCACTGGTGGGAATGTTAATTGGTCCAACCCCTGTGGAGAGCAGTCTGGAGCACTCTCAGAAGGCTGGAAGTGGACCTACCCTGTGACTCTGAAATTCCTTGCTTTTTTAAAAAAATATTTATTTATTTATTTATTTATTCCCTTTTGTTGCCCTTGTTTTTTATTGTTGTAGTTATTATTGTTGTTATTGATGTCATCGTTGCTGGATAGGATAGAGAGAAATGGAGAGAGGAGGGGAAGACAGAGAGGGGGAGAAAAAGATAGACACCTGCAGACTTGCTTCACCACTTGTGAAGTGACCCCCCTGCAGGTAGAGAGCTGGGGGGCTCGAAGCGGGATCCTTATGCCGGTCCTTGCACTTTGTGCCATGTGTGCGTAACCCACTACACTACTGCCCGACTTCCTGAAATTCCTTTCTTAAGGATATATCCTAAGGAATCAAATATACCCATGCAAAAAGATTTGTGTTTACCTATGTTTATAGCAGCACAATTTTTAATAGCCAAAATCTAGAAGCAACCCAGGTCTCCAACAACAAATGAGTAGCTTAGTAAGTTGTGGTATATGTATATGTATATGTATATGTATATGTATATGTATATGTATATGTATATACACATATATATCAGTTATTAAAATGGTAAACTCACCTTCTTCTCCTCATCTTGGATGGAGCCTGAAGGAAACATGTTTAGTGAGATAAGCCAGAAAGAGAAGGATGAATATGGGATGATCCCACACATAAACATAAGTTGAAAAATAAGAACAGAAGGAAAAACATAAAGCAGAACTTGGACTGGAGTTGGTGTATTGCACCAAAGTAAAGACTCTGGGGTGGTGGGGTCCTGATGGCAGAGGAGGGTGCGGGGGATGTAGGGAAGGGGGGGAGTGGTTAGATTATTATGTGGAAAACTGAGAAATGTTACACATGTACAAACTACTGTATTTTTCTGTTAACTGTAAACCATTAATCCCCCAATAAAGAAAAAATAGAAAAAAACAAACCATAAACATATGTGAGGGCTAAAGAAAAATCAGTATTATTCCAACATTGCTGAAATTATTACCTGTCTTCTGGATTTCTATCATTTCAGACAGATTAGGCAATAAAAAATTAACGTAAGTCCATATTTTGAAAACCTTTAAGTTATAAAACATTTAGTTTCGTTCAGGCATAGATATACCAGTGGTCCCTTAGTTCCTTGGTACTATTTTCTAGTAAGGCAATTATTTTCTTCTCCCTTTCCCTGTAATAATTTGGATCTGTAGTTCATAAGTCTCAAGTTCCCATATAATAAATTATTTTCCACATAATATGCAAAGTAAATATAAAGATGAAGTTATCACATTGGTTTGGTGTTGTTTGGTATTGGACTTGCTTTAATTAAATACAATTTTCTAATATCACTTTATTCTGGTCAGATAGTCAAGTATATATCCTGACAGAAATGGTAAAACATAGTGTAGAAGACACCCTTTAATATATCCAACAAAAGAGTAAATGGTCAATGTTTTGTTAATGAAGTGATTACTAGGCCCTTAAGCTAAGCTTTGGATTTAGATACTTCTAAAAGATAGAATTAATTTCAAGGTCAATAATAAAGTTGGCATAAATAACAACATGCTTCCACAGTCAACTTAAGAAATATAATGCAAGTTGAGAATATTTTTAGCCTTAATATTTTGCTGATAACTCAGTAGGTCCATATTCTTGCCAAATTAGGCAAAACGAAACATTACCTGATGGTGTAGCAAAATAACCCTAATATTTGCTCCGTAAATAAACCATCCTATTTCAGCTCCACACACTGTGTACTCTATTTCAGATGAGCGGCCTTAAAAGGAAGCAGGAGCTGCTTATTTTTTCCATTGCCACTTCAGTCCATGGATAAATCAATCCAAGAATGGTGTGAACATGTAGAGAATTTCTGGCATTTAACTCATCTTATAAATCCTTAAAACCTTTGGAAAGCTAGACTTAAAAGGCATACAAAATGTACTGAAAACAATGTGCTATTTGCTGTGGCCAGGAATTCATTCAAATTTTTGATAGGGAGATGTTGATTTGTAGAAACTGTTATCTAGAGGTTACCATTTTTCCTAGGAGTAAAAATCACCCCCAACCCACTCTTCACACCCTTGTCCATCTTTAAAATATTTACAGGGATGAATTCTTCAAACACTTATGTCAGATTTTATTTCCTCAAGTCAAACATTCCTCAGTTAGAGATAAAATACTGCATTTTCACCACTAAAGGTCTGCATTTCCACCAAAGTAGGGTAGTTCTGCTTGAAGACAAAGGAATTCCTAGTTTCAAAGTTACTGAAGACTTGAAATAAGTTTGGTTATTTGTTTTATCTTTATTTTCTTGAAAATTTAATAGGGACCTACTGTACCCATTCAGCCAGTGCTTAAGATATGGTACCACAGATGCACCTAGCAGAGTGTAAGATTTCCTTTTCTTTCTTTCTTTCTTCTTTTTTTTTAAACAGTGGTTTTATTTGCATATGCAAATTCATTTCAGTGCAAGAGATACAGAGAGAAAGAAACCAAAGCATCGCTCCATTCTGGCTGAAGGTGGCTGCTGGGGATTGAACCTGGGAACCACAGAGCTTCAGGCATGAAAGTTATTTGCATAAGCATTATGCTATCTCCCCATCTCAGAGTATGAGGTTTCAAATTCTGTGCTGGTTTTTCAGGAAACTGACAAGCAAAATCCTCAGAGGCTACTCTGACTTCCTACCTGCTTTGCCAAAATCCATGTCAGCCTATTTCCCTCTATTGCAATTATTCCAAGACTTCTACTGCTTCCAAGACCCAATCTTGACCTGAGTCTTGAGCAACTCCCATTTTCACATTCCACATTCCTGTACACAGTGTGAAAGTAACCTTGATAAGATATGCTGCTTACAGTGTTTCCTGACAAATGAAAAAAAGCATGCTGCGAGGTAACTTGTGCTATGTCTTACATATTTATTTGCCAAGTCTACTATAACACAGCATCATAAAGTTAGTGACCTAAATTACCGAAATTTATTACTCCATGGATCCTGAGACTGGAGGTCCAAGACAAATGTGTTGGCTTGGTTAGTTTTGAGAATTATGAGAGAGAATCTGTTCCACATCCCTCTCTTGCCTTGCTTCTAATTGTTTTTCAGTAATCTTGGGCATTGCTTAGTTTGTAGAACCATCACTTCAGTCTCTCTCTCTCTCTTTCTCTCTCTGTCTTAGCTTTTACATACCATTCTCCCTGTGTCAATATCTAAGTCCAGATTCCCCCTTTTGTATAAGAACACCTGTCACAGTTGATTAAGAGACCCATTCTAATAATCTCCTCTTTACTAATTATGTCTGCAATGACTCCAAATAAGGTCATATTCTGAGGTAAAATGGGTTAGGACTTCACGGTATCAATTCTGAAAGATGCAAGCTAACCCACTGTAGCAAATGAAAAAGAAATGATTCTGTGTTTAATACTACTTGAGTAGGGTAAAATAGAACACAGAGTACAGAAACTAATAACTTTCATTAACCTGGTATTATCTCAAATTAAGGAGCAGTTAATGTGTTATATATATATAATTTTGCATTTAGTATGTATTACTTTTATGATTTAAATTTATAATAAAAATTAAATGATATAATTTATTTTCAAGATGAAGGAAGTTCCTCAAATTAATGCATTTCTTTATGTCTAGTTCAATTTTATTGAAATATTTATCTATTATTGAATAGAGACAGAGAAAAATTGAGAGGAGAGAGGGAGATAGAGAGGGAGAGAGAGAGAGACACCTGAAGCCCTGCTGCCCCACTCCTCAAGCCTTCCCCCTGCAAGTGGGGGACCAGGGGCTTGAACCCAGGTCCTTGTGCACTATAGTGTATGCGCTTAACCAGGTGTGCCAACACCTGGCTCTTCTAGTCCATTTTTATAAAGTCTTAAAATTATTCTAAGAGCCCAGAATGCAGGAGCCAAGCACTTATAGAGAGAACATCTAGATAATAACAAAATCGCTTGATAGAAAAGTTAAGAATGAAAGCTACATATGACACATATAATGGTCACTGTAGGGAGTCGGGCCATAGCGCAGCGGGTTAAGCACAGGTGGCGCAAAGCGCAAGGACCGGCGTAAGGATCCCGCTTGGAGCCCCCGGCAGGAAGTCGCTTCACAGGCAGTGAAGCAGGTCTGCAGGTGTCTACCTTTCTCTCCCCCCCTCTGTCTTCCCCTCCTCTCTCCATTTCTCTCTGTCCTATCCAACAATGGATAACAACATCAACAACCACAACCACAACAAGGGCAACAAAAGTGAATAAATAAAATATTTTTTTAAATGTTAATTGTAATAAAAGGTTAGTAGTTATGGAAATCATCGACTAGAAGAAAAAGGAACAAAAAAGAGTAGGAGGTAAGAGGTACTCAGGCATGAAAAGTGGAGTATAGGATAGATTATTTGATGGAAATAAACATGTTAAAATGCTGGGTGTACTGGATATAAAAAAAATAGAACTCACGTGAGAGTAAGAAAGACCTCTCAAAAATTATAAGACCCAACCATAATGTGTTTTTCTTAGTGTAAAAAAAAAGCTACGTGTGTGAATCAGGATAATGTCCTCCCCAGAAATCTACCGTGGAAACATATTAGCTCTGTAGCAAAGGGGGCTCAGGAATATTAGTGAGAGCATAGACCTTTAAGTAGGGAGATTTAAATGGGAGTATCTGGGTAGCGGTGTGTACAGTATAGTAATGTATCTTATCAGTACTCAGAAACAGAGACTAGGCTGAGTTAGAAAGATGAGGCCCCTTTCTTCTTAGAGAAGAAAGAAGAGAGATCCCAGGCAAAAAAAAGGACTCAACCATCACTGCTGGCCCTGAAAATGGCGAGGAGGAGAGAGCGGCCTCTCAGAGCTGGGGCAGCCCTCAGCTGAAAGCCCACATGTACAACCACAAGCAACCGAATTCTTCTAATAATCTGAATGAGTAGAAAACAGATCTGACATCTCCAGAAACGGCTGAATCAGCCTGCCAAGTCCTGATTTTAACCTGGTGAGATTTCTTTTTTTTTTTTTTCCCTCCAGGGTTATTGCTGGGCTCGGTGCTTGCACCATGAATCCACCGCTCCTAGAGGCCTCCCCGAATCCACCGCTCCTAGAGGCCTCCCCCCCCCCCCCCCGCCTTTGTTGCCCTTGTTGTAGCCTCGTTGTGGTTATTATTATTGCCATTGTTGATGTTGTTCGTTGTTGGATAGGACAGAGAGAAATGGAGACAGGAGGGGAAGACAGAGAGGGGGAGAGAAAGACAGACACCTGCAGACCTGCCTCACCGCCTGTGAAGTCACTCCCCTGCAGGTGGGGAGCCGGGGTTCGAACCGGGATCCTTATGCCGGTCCCTGCTCTTTGCGCCACATGCGCTTAACCCACTATGCCGCCGCCGACCCCCCCCCGTGCCCCCCCGTGAGATTTCTAACAAGACCTCTAAAATACAGATTTAGAGATATATAACTTATGTTGTTTAAGATGTTAAATTTATATTAATTTGTTACAATAACAAAGGCAAAGTAATACAATGAGAATTACAGTATCTAAGATTATAAATCTTTAAATAATGCCCTTTGAGTAACCTCTCTACTCACAACGGTGTGCTGAGTGTGTGTGCCTTATCCCACATGAAAACCCCCCAGTACACCATCTTCTTAGAAAGTTGTGCAATGCAACTAATTTTAGTCTCTTTTTACATATCAGGGAACTAAGGTCAAGGTAACAAAAAACTGTCTGCTAATGACTTATGGTTCCTTGAAATCATGGGATTCTGGCCTGGCACTATAAGTGGAGAAAACTTTGAGAAAAGCAAGTGATGTGTTTCTAGTAATGAAGATGAATTTCCCCGATTCCTATCTCTGCTCAGCAGCCAAGAGTCTGCGTTACGGAGTAACTTTCTAGAATCAGTGGTGCTATTAGTAAAAAAAAAAAAAAAAAAAAAAAAAAGTTGTCTCCATGACTTCACCTCTCCAGGCCAGTTATTTTAGAGTGAAAGAAATCAGAGCACTCAGGTGCACCCTACCTTCTACCCTGTTCCACAGGGGACTGGACTCAAAGCTGGCTCACGCGCACAACAAGGCAGGTATATTTCTCGGTAAGCAGTCTTGCTGTCCCTCTGAAAAAACACATTGTGCCCTTGAGCTTTGAAAACTGACACTCTCCTCTCCAAATGAATTATTTAGTCCAGCAAACGCCAGTGCTTGAAGTCTGCCACTTCTTACGCAGTCGCAGGAATAGCAAGGATCAGAACTGGATAGGCTATACAGAGAGCATAATGGTGCAGTAAAAGACTTTCATATCTGAGGCTCTAAAGCCGCGGGTTCAGTCTCCAGCACTACCATAAGCCAGAGCTAAGAAATGTTCTGGTAGTCAGGCAGTAGTAGCTCGGCGGGTTAAGCGCAGGTGGCGGGAAGAGCAAGGAACGATGTAAGGAACCCGGTTCGAGGCCCCAGATGTTGTTGTTGCCAGGTGTCGGGCTGTACCGCAGAAAAGAGAGAGAGAGGCGGTCTGGAGCAAGTGGGATACACCAATCTTTATTATAGGATGGGGGGGTGGCTCAGGCCACGTGGAGTCAGCCGACAATGGCCGTCCCCACTACCTCACCACGCAGAGAGAGAGAGAGAGCGCGACCCCAAGGAGCCCGGGGGGGGGGGGGGGGGGTGAGGGGGCTTTTATTGGGCGACAACCAGGGGTGTCGTATGGGGGCAGGACTGGTTGAAGGGGGCACTGCTAGGATAACGCGGGGCGTGGTAAAACCTGGGGGCGGTGACTGCATCAGAATAATTCCTCAGCACCCACCTGCAGGGGAGTCACTTCATAAGTGGTGAAGCAGGTCTGCAGGTGTCTCTCTTTGTCTTCCCCTCTCTGTCTTCCCCTCTTCTCTCGATTTCTCTCTGTCCTATCCGACAATGACAACATCAATAACACAATAATAACCACAACAATAAAACAACAAGGGCAACAAAAGGGAATAAATAAATGTTCTGGCAAAAAGGAAAAATAAAGGAAAGAACAGGAAGGAAGGAAGGAAGGAAGGAAGGAAGGAAGGAAGGAAGGAAGGAAGGAAGGAAGGAAGGAAGGAAGGAAGAAAGGAAGGAAGGGAAGAAGGAAGGAAGGAAGGAAGGAAGGAAGGAAGGAAGGAAGGAAGGAAGGATCACAACTGAAATCACCAACTGAACGGCCCCTCAAAAACAGCCTACAATGCTTTATCTCTCCAGTGCTAAAGGATTTTGGGTTTCTGTGAGTTTCCTGACTGGATGTGTTCATTGTGCTATAACACCAGAGACACAGCAGCAAGATGATTCACATTCTCACTCAAAAAGCTGGAAAGAATGCAACAGATAAACAGATAAATAATCAAAGTTGGGCTGTTTCAACGGGGGAAAGTGTGTGTGCTCAGACTCTCAAAGGATATATTAAATTTGGCTGCCTGTTGCAGAGATGTCTGTGGGATAGGCAAACATTCTGTCAATCCCATTACCTCCTGGAGACTTGTTTTTGTTACTTCAAGCCCTCTGCATCTGGCATCAGCACCCTGAATCAGCCAAGATCCTAGCCAGCTGAAGAAGATTGAGAGGCAGACCTTGCACTTGAGCCTGGGAACTGTCACTCGGTGTCTCTCTAGACTTGTGACAGGGAATGTCTTTCCAGTGGGCTGTCAGTTTGATTCTTGACTTGCCAAAGCAGCTGTGTGTATAAAGCTCTTTGAAAAATTATGGAGGATGATCTGATCCAGTACAGCAAGTGGTGATACTTAAAACGAAGAAGAAAATGAAGCCCTGCTTTAGAAGAGAAATTATAAAAAGAATAGTAATTATGTGGCAGAACTAACCACACTTTGTGACAAGTAGCTGTGGTGCAAAAAGAGAAATAAAGTCACCAAAATCACAAATCAACACTATAAGTGATTCACATAGAACTAAACTTGAAATTAATTCTACTACCTGAATTAATATACTGAAAAAAAACACTGAATTGGTGGGTCCCTGTAGTTTCCACCATATTCAACATATTGGGGGGGGGGGATTTTAAAAGAAAGCTTTTACTGTTTTAACTGGTACCAACTTCCCCTTGAACTGCAAAGCCAAGAATGTTTGGCTGTCCACAACATTTTTTTCCAGGGTTAATGTCCTTCATTCAATTAGAAAGATATTTAAAAGATCAGCCCAAGGATTAGCACCAGAGCATATTATCTTCCCTGCTTTATTTTTTAACATTAATTTATTTATTTGATGGTTAGGGTGGGAGATAAAAGCATTAATCTAGTCCATGTGGTGCCTGGGAGCAAGCTCAGGACCTCATGCTCTGCGATCCAATGCTTTATCCACCACATCTCCCACCCAGGCCACACTCTCCCTTGTTTGTTTGTTTGTTTGTTTGTTTTTAGGTAAAAAGAAAGAGAGACCAAAGCACTTAAACAACCATCAGAGTGGTGGGGACCTGGTTTGAACCTGGGTCACATGTCAGAGTAGGGAAGTAAAGAACTTCACTACAATTAGAAAGTCTCTTCAAACTTGAGGGGAAAGGAAGACATTCTCTACTTTGGAAAAAGTAGTGATTCAGCTCACCCAGCATGTTAAATAGTAATGCATCCAGCTGTTAGATGGTGAGTGTCCTTTGCTTTTGCGATTAGAGATTTCTGAATTTTCTACAACAGGGATGCATTTCTTTTTTATAGTTCCATCAAAAATATTTTTAAAATTTATTTATTTAAAAAAGGAGACATTAACAAAACCATAGGACAAGAGGGGTACAACTCCACACAATTCCCACCTCCAGATCTCCATATCCCATCCCCTCCCCTGATAGCTTTCCCATCCTTTATCCCTCTGGGAGTATGCATCCAAAGTCATTGTGGGATGCAGAAGGTGGAAGGTCTGGCTTCTTTAATTGCTTCCCCACTGAATATGGGTGTTTACTGGTCAATCCACACTCCCAGCCTGTCTCTCTTTTTCCCTAGTAGGGTAGGGCTCTGGGGAAGCGGAGCTCTAGGACACATTGGTGGGGTTGTCTGTCCAGGGAAGTCTGGTCAGCATCATGCTGGCATCTGGAACTTGGTGGCTGAAAAGAGAGTTAACATACAAAGCCAAACAAATTGTTGAACAATCATGGACCTAAAGGCTGGAAAAGTGCAGATGAAGTGTTGAGGGGTACTCACTGCAGACTACTGTGTACTTCTGCTTTCAGGTATATATTTTGCCCTAGTTTATGGACACGTGTGAACATATGCTCTATCTCACAGGACCTGGTCTATATCTAGGTTTTGGGACTTTGTTAGAAAGTGAACTGCCTGAAATGGAATTAGAGAATACCATGAAAGGAAAGGTCTCACCCGAGTAATGAAGCTGAAGGGTTGTCAAAAATATTTTTTAAGCAAAGGTAAGGTCCTTTTAATGTTAAAAATCCTCCAAAGTTTGCTTCATCTAAATTAATCTTCATTTAGATGCCTACTAATACAAACCAAATCTCTATATATTAAAATATGCATAAATTTAATAAGAGTAGAGTGTTTATTGTACCAGAGTTCATATTTGAAAAATAGGTATTGCTGTGTGACTCTGATCCTTAGAGATGATACTCACAAATAATTTATACATGCTTGTCACCATTTTTTTATAGTAAAATGTCATTTCCCATAAATTTCATGTTCCTGAGACAATGGTAGAGGTATAGAGATAGAGGTTCTCTGGTTATATTTCTTAGAAAACCCACATTAATGCCACCACTGCAGATATTCTCCAACCTCCCAGCTTTGGTGTTTCATGTCTAAAAGGGTACCTAATCAGAAAGTAGTCCTGATCTGCAGAGACCTTGTAATTTATCTTTTAGTGTGATTACAATTTCCAATCTAAATAGCAGCAGCTCAAATTGAACTCTGATCCAAATGATCAATAGCTGTGTGTGACCCATTAGATGTGCGAATATTAAATCGTTTTTAGATAAGGGCCTTCGAGATGAAAAGCATATAATTACCATCCATTAACATATTTTGAAGCACATAATGCAAAAAATGCAAAATGTGTCACATACAACCAATAAGAACTCCAGTGATTATGATGTTAAGGTTAGAGCTTATATTTTACATATAAATTAGCACTAAATTATGATTTATGTTTTTAACTGTTTGTTATTAATACTGTTGTAGTTAGGTCACAAAATGGATAACTTCATGAGTGAAATACATTTAATTTCTGAGTGCATCTTTAAAAAAATATTTTAGTATATCCTGAACAATTTTTTCCTACTTATTTGTATGAAGTAACCATAATTAATAATTAAAAGGATAATTAAATCAGCTTGATAAGAAAGTAAGTCCACCATGGGGGGTAAGATAGCATAATGGCTATGCAAAGACACTCTCCTGCCTGAGGCTCCAGAGTCCCTGGTTCAATACCCCACACCACCATAAACCAGAGATAAGGAGTCCTCTGGTTAAAAAGAAAAAAAAATCCAGAATATAATTCCAAATATCTAACTTATTATATTTTGATTGTAAATAAAAATTCATTATCAATTGTACTGTAAACCATTAACCCCTCAAAAAAATTAAAAGTATTAAGCATCAAATTTAACAAGTACATGTCTTTATTAACATCAAATTTAAACAATATATAGAGAGCAAAACTTACAAAAAAAAAATGAAGTCTAATCTCCTGAGTGTTGGAGAGAACAGCAATGAAGTTCTCTAACAAGAATTTTTTTTCTTCCTAGAAACCTAGAGCCTTAGTGTTCAGAGTACACCTAGAAGCCTTGAAACCAAGTGTTAGAGCTGACTCTCTTCAGGAAGAGCTAGTATCCTTTAAAGTGAAGAACTGAGCTAGAGAAGGCACTTCCAGTCTTGCTTTAACAGGAGGATAAAGGGAGAAAGCAGAGAGAGAGAGAGAGACCAGAGATCTGGACCTTGGAGTTCTAGCCCCTGCTTCCAGGAATACAGAAGAAACCTGGAGGGAGAAGAAAGCAAAAGTGGCAAGAACAACCCCACTCTCACGTTGTGCAATATTACACACCAAAGCCGCCACTGCCCCTTCATACAAAGGGCTGAAGTCAAGACAGACATGGTTGGAAAATTCCAATCTTTCCTGGCCTGATTCCCCAGCCTGCCTTGTATTAGTTGAGAGTTTTGTGACTGCACTCAGGACAAAGGCTCTAAGAAAGATGATGTCATCATGCACTGTCCTTCAAATCATCTCAAGTTATCTATTAATTATCTCAAGTTATCAAGTTATCCACGTTGCTGTATGAGATTACAGCATTCCTAAAAGTTGGAGAATTGAGGTACAGGGATCTAACCCAAAAGTACAGATTTTACATGAGCTAAAAATAAGCTCCCTCCCAACAAGGCTTTTTTTTTTTTTTTTTTTTTTTTTGCAGGGGTTAATGCCTGCATGACTCTACCACACCTGGTGGGCTTTTTTTTTTTTTTCCTTTTTCCTTTTTAGAGCAAGGGAGAAGAAAGACAACACAGCATGACTCCATCACTGGTGAACTTGCCCCCTGACATGATGCTCCCTTGTAACAGAAAGTATGCACTCTACCAGGATGGGCCATTTCACAGCCCACACCACAAATAAGCTGTTATTATAGTAGTAAGCCTCTAAGTTTGGGGGTTTCCTTGTCACTCCATCATAGCCTAGCTTATTCAGGCTCTTTTCAGCTGTGAGCATAGTGCAAACAAATGTCCAAGATTCATTGTTGGACTCTTCGTGGGGAGGCCTTCTCCCGGGCACAAACTCCTGGCTTACCTACTCTGTTGTGCACCAGATGCGGGGGCTCAGAAAGAATGTTCCAGGGCAGTAAGAGTGAGCCTGCGGGACTGACTAAGTGCCTGGTGCTAGTGCCACAGCAAGAGATGGCCTGGGAAATGCTTCATGAACGATCCATTTACTGAACAACAAAGCAGGGCTTATAAGGCGTCACAGGAGGATGTGGCATGTGTACACCATATATGGTAGGGAGGCAAAGGGTCTGGGGAGGGTCAGGACTTTCCCAGTAGTTGTTGAGCAAGAGGTTTAACTGGTTAAAGGAATGAGGAAGCAAGGTTATCAATAACCAGCAGCCAGAGGGGGGTCCTGAGGGCAGAGAGAAGATAGATCAGCTATGATCAAAGGAATGGAATGGGTGGGGAAGTAGGGAGGGGACATTCAGGCAAAACAAGGATTATGGAGATTATAAGGGAGTGGAGTGGGCTACTGTGAGGCAGGGAGGCTGATAGGCGGGGCAGATCCTGGAGGCCATGTCCTTCCTTCCTCAACCTCTTAGTAGAGAGAGACTGATAGGACTGGCTGTGCCCATCAGGCACCCATCTTTCAATGGGGGAGCGGGGTCCTGCCAAGCTCTATCGTATCCTCACAATTCCCTACAATTCATTCCCACCTCTGTCCCCTCCCAATGCCAGCCTCCCAAAGCTGGCCCTTTGCTTTCTCCAGCCCTTCAATTTAGGACCAGCTTGCTGTTCTCCAAGCCCCTACATCTTTTTTCACCCTCTGCCTAGTTCCTTGTCTCTCTGGATTTGTAATAGGACAGGGCCTAACCAAGACAGGACCCAGGGGTCGGAGAAGTTTGGTCTAGTGATTTAAGAGATTGCACTGTTACGAGAAAAGGGGTGTATAACGATATTTTCTGGTATTCGTGGAGCAAGGCAAAGGATATTATCAGTAGTTACTGCTTTCACTTCTCCCATCAGTCTTTTAGTGGGTGAAGGTGTTTTCAACAAAGCCTATTAAAAAATCCAGGAAATCCTAAATAATTTCCACCTTTCAATCCCTGCTTAAGTGCTTTAACTTTCTGAGTGATTGTTTAAGATTTCCCCATTTTACTAACATGAGGACATCTTCCACTAAGCTTTTTTCTAAGTGATTGTTTGATATATTTCCCCTATTTTCTTTGCATTAAGTCTCCACTTTGTTTAAAGTCTTTTTACAGGGGAACCATTTCAACAAACCTGCCATGTAGAACTAGTCTTTCAAGCAAGATAAAGATTAGCCTGACCTTTCTTACATCAATTAATCAATATGGTTGCAACAGATTTACCTTTTAACCTTGGTGTTTCCACAGTGAGATATTAAAATGTGATTTGTGAGGTTGCTCTATTTTATATACGGTTAAGAACACCCCTCTGTCTGTGTGCTTTGATAAACTGTCAAAGCATAATGCAATACAGGAGGGGAAGGAGGATTTTATTGTCTTCATTGAAAATGACTTTGTAAGTCTAAGAGGGGAGCAGCCATGCCAGCAAAGCCGGTTGACTGAAATTAATTCCTGGGCTCTGTTTGCAGATTCACGTTCCGGGAAAGGCCTTTGTTGGAGAATGCTCTCAAGGGTGGAATCATTTGATCTGAATTTCAGATAAGAAGGTGTCTATTGGCAGTAGCAGTACCCTCTTCCCCATCACTAAAGCTTATTACCCGGAGAAACAAGAATGGTTTTCTTCTCTGTGTCCGAAACCTACAGTTGTCATTTTCTTTCTGTTCTCATCTCTTTCACAGGTGAGGAATTTAGAGCAGCAGGAGATGCTGGAGGGTCTCAGAATTAATCTTTTCTTTGAAGCCACTTCATGGCAAAGATTGCTACCATTCATTGTGTCTTCTGTGAGGCCTTCATACAATGAATCCCCCACCACCAAACCATAATATGCATCTCACAAAAGACTTAGAAAATCTCTTCTTGTGTGCCATCCATCCCCTCCCCATTATTTTTTAACTAAAGAGGGAACTGAACCCCAGAAAATGACTGGTTAATGAAATCAGACAAAAATTGGTCTTTCTCTGCCAGCTACTACATAAAGCCAAACTCTACTACAACAGCTTTCACATGAAAGAAAATCTATTTTATGCTTTGCAAGTGGTAAAGCAGGACTGCAGGTGTCTCTCTGTCTCTTTCCCTCTTTATCATTGCCTTCCCCCTCAATTTCTGGCTGTCTCTATTCAATAAATAAATAATGCTAATTAAAAATAAATAAATAAGAACATCTGCTTTATTTGCACAAATAATCCAAGCCAAGGCCAGATTATTTCTCATTCAAACCAGAGCTCCTCTCTCTGTCCTGGATACTCTTTGTAAATTGCTAAAGACAGAGGAGCAACTAAGAAGCTAAAACCAGGAATTGTCTCTCGTGATATTCTCTTCCCAATAGAAAAATGTAAGTCCTGCCCCAGTAGGGAAGTGGCTTTGGAGACAGCTTCCTAAAACTGCATGTGTCTCATTCTCAGGTACCAATTACTGGATTCAGTGGTTTGATTTCATTTTATTTTGATTCGAGTTTACATGTATGGGGTGGTACAGTCGAAATGCAGCAACCAATTTGGGGGCCAGAGAGATAGTACAGTGACTATCATGCCTGAGACTCCAGGTTCAGTATCCTGTATCATCATAAGCCAGAACTGAGCAGGTTAAAAACAAACAGAAAAGAAGTCAATTTTCTGAAACCAGCATCAAGTCCCCAAGTTGCCAAGCTGTTTTCTTAGCTTTTAAGAATGCATTTCATCTACTTTGTTTGCAAACTTACTCCTTCAGAAACTTACTTCTTTATCAAGGATAAAACTTCCTCTGAACGCTGTCTGTTTCCTTGGGACATACTTGACCGTTTTCACCTGGCCATTTGCACGCACCATCCTGAATCAAAAGAAAGTTCAAATTACAGTTCTACCACCTGCCCAGCTGTGAGATCTTTGGAAAAATATTTTACCCCTTTGTGCTTTAATGTTCTCATTGACAAAATAAATCACTATTTCATGGGTCTTTTGAAAAGATAATCTAGGTAATGCAAAAGCCTAAAGCAATATCTCACACATAATAAGCCTCATGTAAATGTTAACTCATATTATTCCTCCTACTCCCTGTATTTCCCAGTGAATCTGGGCCATCGCTCCAATCTGAGATATTTTGTCCCTTTGGAAGTGCAAGTGTTTTATTATTCTTTTAAAAAAAATATTTCTTTATTTATGAGAAAGATAGGAAGAGAGAGAAAGAATCAGACATCACTCTGGCACATGTGCTGCCGGGGATCAAACTCAGGACCTCATGCTTGAGAGTCCAAAGCTTTTTTACTGCACCACCTCCCGGCCCACGCTTTATTATTCTTGACTCCTTTGCAGTAAAGAGAATGTAGAGTTCCTCCAGTTCGTTTTGAACACATGGAGCCATTTAAAAGTACTTCTTATAGATCAAAAGACAAAACTTCAACACCTACCACTGTATTTATATTCTAATTTTATTTTGCCAGTTCATAAAGAATAAATTTCTTTCAGTACCAGGAACAGTTCAAAGGTTGTTGAATGAATTTCATTTTGCTTCCAATGTCTAAAGCATGAGAAGCACCACTGATTGAATGCCTAGACTAAGCACAAGTAAACTTGATTATGGATTCTGTGATATTCCCATTGGCAACTCAATCATTAAACTTTCTGCTAATAACAGAGCAGTAACTTTCTCTTGAACCAAGTTTGATCAATCATTAAAGCGAACGTGGTTTAGCCAAAGGATGCTGTTAGTCAATGAGATACCAGACTACAATCACAGATTTCAGCTATCTTTACTTAGTGAAGTTAAACTTGCCATTTTAAGGAAGTATCTTTATACAACATGTGCCTCTTAATAAATAAAGTGCTGACTCATCATAAGTTAATTTCATAGGACATGAAATTTTATGATGGTTCAGGTAGTACAGAAAGGGAAAAATTAAATGAAAATCACATGATGAAATCATAGTTAGAATCTTCTTGATTTCCACATTGAGGATGACTGTTTCAGGAATTAACAGATCTGAAAAATACCCTCTTTTCAGTGATGCCTGGGCATCATTATTTTTGAGTAGATAGAGAAGTACATGAAGTATTGTGCTTGTGTGTAGTGTGTGCAGGCATGAGTGGTATAGCCAAGAATGCATGCAATGCTCACTTTGCAGACTGGTCTAGAGGGTATGGACTGAAAGTACTGCCCCGGTGCTTTTCTCTGTGGGAAAATATGACTAGAATTTTGGTCAAAACAAAGCCGTAGTTGTGTATCATTTAGGGAGGTTTTTTTTCTTCTTTTCTTTTTAAAAGGAACACATATTCATGAAGAACTAGGCTACCAACTTGTTCAATATTGCCCCCAAACAAACATATAGGGCATATTTTGCATAGCTTCTCTTATTTTCCCACTGAAGCCAGAGTAGTAGAACTCAGCATTAAACTTGCTTCTCTGGCAGTGACCACAAAAAGATAAAGACTGGAAGTAGAGTCAGATAATGCTAAGACTTATATTTAGAACATTCTTCCAACCTCTGTTTTATGATTCTGGAACAGAGTACTTTTCACCTCACATAGGATGAAGTTACCTTAGGAGATAAGTCCCAAGAACAATGAACTTAAAGTTTAAAATAATATTCAGAGATGTTCTTAGTAAGGTTATATACAGTTAATCCATGGTGTTCTGCCAAGTAGTGTCTCAAATGTCTCTTTGGAGATTTACTTTACTTTAGAAGAATGGTGAATATAAATATTTAAAGATGTTGAGATTTTGTCTTTGACCTAAGGACATTTACATTTTGTTTTGATAGCAACTTTAGAAATGTGATTATTTTATAGATGGATAGACACAGGAATGCAAATAAAAACAATAAAGTTCTTTTGGTTCCTTTTTTTTTTCCTAATGGTATTCTCAAAGATTGAAAGTCATGATAGCCATTAATGTGAGAATGTAGAAATGGGCTTTCTCAAACATTGCTAAAGGGGAGAAAAGTTTGTTCTTTCTTAAGAGAAGGAATGTGGCAGTGTATGTTAAGAGAAGTATATAGATACAAATCTGTGTATTCTGCTTCTAGGAAATGAGTCTAAGGAAATGATTGACCAACGATAAAAGAATGTATATACAAAAGTTCATAAAAGTGAAAGGCAAAAGCAATAAAAAATAACCAATAATTAGGGTAATTTTTAGTAGCCACATTTACACAGTAGTTTTTTTAACTGATAAAATGATTATGTACATGTGCTAATTCAGAAATTGAAAGATCATTAATTTTAAAAAGCATATTATAACCCAAAACTTAATGTAATGATTCTGTAAAAGAAAAAATAATATATAGGTTGAAGTATATGTACGAATGAAACTAATGCAACAAAATATTTACCTGTTGTTTTTAATATTCAGCATTATTTATTCAATATTTTATATCTATATTTCCTAGTCTTTGTACGCTTAGTATGCATTGCTTTTAAAACAAATTTCAAAATATTAAGAATCAGATTTTTTAAAGGGAATTAAAGAGTTTGAAGATATAACAATGTCATTCACTTCACTGTAGAGAAAACATTATTTTTTCTCATTTGCTTTGTGTGTCTTTATAAGCTTTTAAAAACAAAGACTACCTTGAAGAAGGCAGAACTACAGGGAGAAATAAAAGGGGCCACAGAGAAGAGAGAAGGCAATGAACCTGGCACTGTGAAGCTTTCCAGGCATGAAAGTGTCAGGTCTAAGTTGAACTCCTGGCTATTACTCCTGGATGTGTTTAAACTATTGAAAACCACTTTACTCCCTTAAGCTTCAAGATTTTTATCTACAAGTTGAGAGTCAAAATAATATTAATAGGTCATCTAATAAAGAGTAAGAGGCATAAGTTAAAGTGTCTTGCTGACAGAGGGAAGGTGATAAATGCCTACAATACGTACTAGACACAGATCTGCATTTAATGTACATGACCACACTTGGTTGTCACAATAACTGTCTCACACAGGCATTTTATCTCCACTTTACAGATAAGGAAATAGAGTTGCAGAGAACTGAAGTTACTTGTACAAGTCAAAAGGCTGGAAAGAGGCAGGCAAGGATTGGCATGAGACTACCCAACAGGAATGTTCCATACAAGATACCAGCAAACCAACTAATCCAGCCTCTTTCTCTCCCTCCATGTTGCCTTCTACTCTTGTACTATTCTCTCTCTTTCCAGTTCAAGGGCAAAAGACTACAGAATACAGAAATACTAATTTTAAATTACTATGATAAAATTAAGACACTTTATACCTAAAATATCTCTATGTAATCTACTGATTTTTCTTTCCATTATAAAAATATGTGATCATACATGTAGATAAACTATACATATCTATTCATGGTGATGACTCAGTGCTTCAAATGTCTTATAATCAGATAAATGACCAAGAACCATCACAACTAGCACACACCATATAATATAGCTGTGACATCACTATGATAATACACTAGATTAAACTCTTTGCCTAAGAACTATAAATATTCACCAAGTCAATGTGATGTTACCAGGCTTTCTTCTCAGCCCACAAAACTCTCCACCACGTGGAACATAACGATGTGTTGTATCATAGAGAAAAATCAGTTAAAAACCTTTTAAGGATATTGTTACTTCTGATATTTAAGCTTCTAGAAAATATGTTCAATTCTACTTTTGCAACTTTACCCATGCTCTTTTGCCATCTACAGACCTGACACTATAATCTCTTCTAATATCAGCATGTCAAAATCATATTCATATTTTTATATATGATTTTTCATGCAGAGAAACTGTCTAGTTGTCTCAAGAACAAGATTTCTTCTTCCTCTACACCCAGGTAGCAATCTTTTTTTTTTTTTTTTAATCTCTCAGGTGACTTTTCATATTCTATATTTCCTTTAAGTCCACAGTTCCTTAGTTGGAAAAGTAGAGCCAATAAGGAAGTGCAGTAATATCATACCATGAGCCATATATTAGTAGGCCCATCAGTGAGCTATTAACTTGACAAATAAGCTTCTTAACATGTTCTTCTTATTTATAGCTCTACAAGGTTGTATTTTTACCTGATATAAGAAAGAAGTCTGCATACAAAAATCAAAGAGAAAAGCTTTCTCTAACCTCAAGCCCAATCTCCCTGTGAAGGGAAAAAGCTTGTGCAACAAAACTTCAAATGCACAAGGGGCCTGGTATTCACAGTCATGGCTCCTTTCAGACTAATCACTTAAGAAGAGATTGTCTATGTTCAACAGCGGGCCGCTACGAAATACCTTACATCATACAACAAAACAAACATGAGGCAAAGATCATTGTAAGTACCTGCACTGAGCCTTGCAACAATTGACAAATCACTAGTAACAGACCTTTTTTTCCTTTTGCATGTGGTCAAAGACAACGAACAATAGAACTCTATGCTACGCTGTCTAACAGCAAGATCACGTGAGATCATTTAAAACAGGAGAAAATGATGCTTGAAAAGGTCCCTGATGAGATTTTGCTTTTTCCTAAGAGACTCTAGATAGCATTCTGTGGCAGTGTTTTAAAAACCACTTTCCAAAATTGGCCACCCTCATTACCATGCATTACATCTGCACATTCCACTTTGGTTGCTTTGAAAAAGAATGGCACCCTGCCCTGGTTGCGTTTTTTCACAATAAACGTAGCTCCCCTCACATTTGATCTCTCCCTTTGTGGCAGTCATTTTATTTTCATAGCTACTGCAGTTCTTTGTCTGTTTCACTGGTTGTGTTGTTCTCAAATTATACAGAGATGGCCACTTCTGGTGTTGGGTTGTAAGAGAAGCAGAATGCCTACAGGGTCAGGGTCAGGGTCAGGGTCAGGGTCTTCTCTCACCTCCTCCACTAGTACTAAAGCAAAAAAAAAAAAAAAAAAAGCACAGAGGTTTAGAGTTGGATAATTTCTTTTTTTAAAAAAACAAAATTTATTAATGATTTGATAATGGTCAACAAGATTGTGATAATATGAAGCCCTGGAAAGTGAAGCCTGCTATTGGTTTTGTTTAAACTTTTTACATGAATAGGACTGTGATGAAGGCACTATTTAATTTCCTCTAGAACTAAGAGAGTCCTTGAGCACAACAGCACCTCGAGCCAGAAGATAGTGGTACTTAAGGGTCAATTTTACAGGTCTAGAACTACATGGGTATCAGTATTTAAATACTCTCAGAAAACATAGTTGTGATGAAAATAGCCAGTGCATAGTGATGTGAGGATTAACTTGGAGTCTCAAACTCTTCTGTAAACACCTTTATCCTTGACAAAAAAACAGCTGTTTAACTGATGCATCTAGACCAATAATCTATAGGAAAAAGAGATAAATATAAGGAAGTGTTAAGTGTGTATATTAATACATTAAATATATGTTGTGTTACTGTAATGTTTAGTTCATTAATATAATCCACAATATTTTATATTTATAAATAACATAATTTCAAGGGACTGGGTGCTGATGTCCCTGATTAAGCACACATTAGAATGTACAAAGACCTGGGTGCAAGCCCCGTCCCTTTCTACAGGGGGAAAACTTGGTGTGAAGCAGTGCTTTAAGTGTCTGTCTTTCTCTCTCCCTACCTTCTTGATTTCTGGCTCTCTATCCAATAAATAAAGATTTAATACAAGTAACTTTAAAAATAAGTAAATAAATCAAGTACTATAATTTCAACATACTTAATATGTACATGAACAGTTAGGATTGTGTCAAGATTAAAATAAGCAGAAGTTAGCTACCATTTATATTCCAGACTGTGAGCTATAATGGCATTCCTGAGCCACAGTGATGTCATCAAGTAATAAAAATCCAACAACAGAAAAGTCACAGAGAAAGCAAGCTGAGGTTATTAATGAATGGGGACGATTCATTGACCTGCACTCACAGGCCCTGAGGGAGTTGTTGTGTTCTATAATATAGTAAAACACTTAATTTATAAGTAATTGGGAAAAGTTTGAATTATTCACTTTATAGAAACACATCTATTTAGTCAAAAGAATTTCTACTATAGTATATGGCCACTTATATTAAATTATTAAAGCAAAACACAGCAAGGGGTGTGGGTTTCACCTGGAAAATTCATTCATGGAGACTACCTCATTTTTCAATAATATGCCATTATACTTACGTTACTTAACATATTTGAAATAAGGCAGGGGAATTCTTCGAGGTAAAGGAAAATGATTTGTCACTGAAATTCTCAAGGAGAAATAGGACTGAGGGTTTTCAAATCAGGAAAATGAAATCCTAAGAGTCCCATGAGGTAGCTATGAAAAGGGCACTTGGGTGTCCTTTACAGGTCTCTCAGTGGCTCAAGTCAACTCAATCTTCCCTTATGGAAGACAGGCACCTGGGAGAGCACTGATGCATGAATCCTTCAGGATCGGTCAAGAACTGGAGATAGGTGATTGGTCTAGTAACCAAAACACAGCTGACTGTTCCCCACCACTGCCACACAGCAATCTAGCCATCCATCACTTCTGCCACTGAGCTCCAGATCAGAACAATCGGTAGGAAGAAAATTAGATACCATGGGAGAATGTCCTGTTTTCTCCACTAGTTATTGCAGGAAAAGAAGGCCCCAGAGAATCCACTAATTCATTCAGGGATTGAAAAATGGATCTCATTCTTTTCCCAAGAGAGAAAGATTAAGAGAAAAGAATTAATAAACCATCGACTATATACTCTAATAATATTTATAATAACTGCTTTGACTATTTCTGCTTCCTTTATGTAGTTCTTTAAACTTACTATCTAATATAATCACCAAGATACCCTCCTCCCAAGGTAGATAAAAAAGTATCCATTTGACGTTTTAAAAAATGAAATTTAGGGTACGTACTATTTTTCCCAAGATCACAGAGCTAGCAAACTGAAAATTCAGGACTCGACATTAGCTATTTTGATAGCAAAAGCCTGAATATTAGGATTGCTCAAAAATGCAAAGAGAAAAAGTAACTCTCTGGTTTTCAGGTTTCTGTGTTTCTCTTATCCTTTAACCCCTCAGTGCTACTTCACACGAGTTCTAGTTTCTACAGGGAAGGACTTGCAAATCCAAGATTATTGGATTGGAGTGGACTTTTCAAGAGGAACAAGAGTTCTTACCCTTTAAGGGACTCAGACTCCAATGAGAATATGATGAGTATCAAATTCTTACCCCAGGAACAAAAAACATGTATTAATCAATTTCTAGGTATGGTCTACACAGTCACCATTAAAATTAAACCATAATTCCCAGAGGAAAACAGGGTTAGGTTTCTGTGAGTCTCTGGACACACACCTTAGTCAACCAATCAATACAGAAACTTGTTCTGTGCATGTATAAAGAGACCTTATTTATCATATATTATTGGGATTCATTCGATCGACCTTCTCGTGGTGCATCCCGTGAGTACCCATTCATTGGGGAAACTGACGATCCTTCCTAGCCGACTGAATCCACATGGATCCCAGTCACTTTCAAAGCCAGCAACAAGCAGCTCCTGACAGCTTTCAACCTGATGCTGTTGACTGGCTACGGAAGAAGGGCAAACGCTAGAAGAATTGATTCAGTAAAATTGAACTGGCAGTTCAGTGGACGAAGGTTACATAACATATTTTCTCCATAAGATAAAACATAACCTTCCTGCATTTTAAAAGTTCTATATGCTTGGGTGCAGTTTCAAACAACAAAGTCAAATACAAGCACAAAAAAAAAAAAAATGTGGGAAGTATAGCAGTAAATAGACTTTGGTCAGAACACCTAATACAAGATATAAAACAAGCCAGAGCATTGTTTTATTGTTGTTGTTGTTGTTTTAAGTGAGAGAATCATCAGAGTACTACTCCATTATATGTGGTGCCAGGGCGCAATTGCACGTCACACAGGTGAGACATGAGCATAGCACTGTCTGCCTGGACCTCAGCTGCTAGTGTGTGCTGGAAAAGGGGGAATATTTTTGTTGCTCTGTACATGTCTGAAACTGACTGGAAAAGTGTCACTAGTGTTGATTTTAGGGTTTAAAAAAATGTTACCACACAAGAAATTTGGCATTTACAGAATTCACGAATGGTAAGGAGTGACTGTATTTATCTGAAGTTACATATAATTTCAAGTGATGTATTGTCTGCACCCAGTCCACTCATTATCCCTATGCAAATGTTTCATCTAGATCAGCTCATTTGATAAATGGGTCCCTGAATATTAGTGGGAGAATGCTCTCCTCTCTCAATTTCTCTCTGTCTCTATAAAAATAAACAGACTAATAAGGAAAGTAAGAAAAAAGAAAAGTGGGGGCCAGGTAGTGGCGCACCTGGTTAAGTGCACACACTATGGTGCACAAGTACCAGGGTTCAAACCCCTGATTCCCCACCTGCAGGGGCCAAGCTTCATGAGCGGTGAAGCAGGGTTGCAGGTGTCTCTCTGTCTCTCCCCCTCTCAATGCCCTCCTCCCCTCTCAATTTCTCTGTCTCTATCTAATAGTAAAGAAAGAAAGAAAAATTTTAAAAAAGAAAAGAAAAAAAGAAAAATGGCTGTCAATAGCAGTGGATTTGTAGCACAGGTATGGAGCCATGTGATAACCCTGGTGCCAAAAGAAGGGAGGGAGGGAGAAAGAGAGAGAGAGAGAGGAAGAGAGATAAAAGAAGGAGGAGGATGTGATAACCCTGGTGCCAAAAGAAGGGAGGGAGGGGGAGAGAGAGAAAGAGAGGAAGAGAGATAAAAGAAGGAGGAGGAAGAGGGAGGGAAAGAAGGGAAAAAAGGAAAATGGAAGGAAGGAAGGAAGGAAGGAAGGAAGGAAGGAAGGAAGGAAGGAAGGAAGGAAGGAAAACAGTATACACAAAGAATTCTCAAGAGTCTTACTTGGAGAAACTGAACACGGTTCTGATTAATGGCTGATTTTGGAAATGTGAGAAAGCAGAAAGGAATGAGTGCCTTTAACATTGGCGGGCTAAACAATACATTGCTCTATCAGTCAGCTACCCTCTCAGTCAGAATAAGTTTGCCATTCTAAGCGCCTGAAACCTGACCATGAGCACAGAGCACATACTGACAAAGGGCAATGCAAATGCAGAGATGAAATCACTCACCCGGGGGCGGGGGGGGGGGGGGGTCTCCAGTCTCAGTCTGAGATGCAGAAACAGAGTGATACAAAGTGTAGACATGGGGGAGATACTTTTTAAATTTCTCTTAGGCCACATTTCTCCCCTCCCCACCCAATTCCTCTTCTTTCCTCCAGTCAAGTGTGGACCTGTGCACATACACACATGCACATACACATTCTTCATACAGCACTGGGGGGTTGTTTCTCTCACCAATTTTACCTTCTGAATTTCTGCCTTGAGTCCAAGTTGCCTCTATAAAGACTCTTTTGTCCCTCAGCAAGGAATAATTTCTTCCTACTGGAGCACATTAGTCTCTGCATTATTGACCTCACTTGGTAAATATTTTGTACTTTCCCCCTAACAAAATAAGAATGGCAAGAGTAGAGAGATGAAGGCAAGGGGAGTGAGTGCCAGGAGCATCCTGATAGATCTCAGAAGCTTGACCTAGTTCACTGCCAGCCTGATGCCAGTCATGAACAGAGGAGTAAATGAATATCTTCCAGATGGATGAAAAAATACATGATCACAATTAAGCAGAGTGCATAGTATGGATATTCAAAGTACACAAACATGGCCAAGTAGAATGATCATTCTAGACTGATGTTAATCCATTCATTCAACAGAGTCTGAGTCAGTGTTTACTGAGCACCTGGTCAGAGCAAGGTTGTTTTTTTCCCTTTAATTTCTTTAATTTCTTTATTGGGGAGTTAATGTTTTACATTCGACAGTAAATACAATCGTTTGTACATGCATAACATTTCCCAGTCTTCCATATAACAATACAACCCCCACTAGGTCCTCTGTCATCCTTTTTGGACCTGTGTTTTACTTTGGTGCAATGTGCCAACTCCAGGTCAGGCTCTCCCTGTGTTTCCAGAGCAAGGTCCTACTCCACGAGACAGGACATAGTGATCAAAGAAGTTACCAGGGCCGGGTAGTGGCACACCTAGTCGTGAGCACACCAGGCATAAGGACTAGGGTTCAAGCCCCCTACTCCCCATTAGCAGGGGGACACTTCATGAGCTGTGAAGCAGGTCTGCAGGTGTATATCTTTCTCTCTCTTTCTTTATCTCCCTGCCCTTCAGCTTCTGTTTTATCACGCAAAACAGGAAGAAAAGGGGGAAAAAAAAAAAAAGGAAAAAAATGGCTGCCAGGAGCAGTGGATTCATAATGCCAGCACTGAGCTCCATCGATAACCCTAGTGGCAATAAACATTCAAATTGTTTTTTCAATATTTATTTAGAACCTTTCAGAGGCACTCATCACACTGGCAGTGAGTCAGATTATAAATTTAATTTAGCACACCTATAAGCATTTCATTTTTTACAAGTGTCCCCAAACTATTGAATTGAGAAAGGAGAGTCTCTTCAACAAATGCTATTGGTAAAAGTGGGTTGAAATGCGCAGAAGAATGAAACTGAACCACTCCATTTCACCACACATAGAAGTAAACTACAAATGGATCAAAGACTTGCATGATAGACCAGAAACTATCAAATGTTTAAAGAAAAGTATTGGTAGCACTCCTTTCCTTCTAAATTTTTCAGGCATCTTCAATGATAGAAATTAAGTTGCAAGGAAGAATAAAACAAAAATACAACAATAGGACTACATCAAATTCTCTGCACGGCAAAAGAAAGCATCACCCAAGCCAAGAGACTCCTTAGAGAATATGGGAAGATCTTTGCATGCCATACATCAGATAAAAGGCTAATAAAAAGATACAAAGAGTTCACCAAACTCAGCAGAAACCAAAATGACACCATCCAAAAATCAAAAATGTGGAGAGAATAAGAACAGAATATTCACCAAAGGGAAAAAAAAGAATATTCACCAAAGAAGAGATCCAAGAGACCAACAGACTTATGAAAAAATGTCCTGTCACTAATTATCAGAGAAATGCAAATAAAGACAACAGTGAGATACCACTTCACTCATTTGACAATGTCATACATCAGAAAAGATGGCAACAGTAAATACTGGGGGGGGGGGGGGTGTGTGAAGGCAAAGGAACGCTCCTGCACTGCTGGTGGGAATGTCAACTGATCCATTCCCTGTGGGTAGGAGTCTGGAGAATGCTCAGAAAGCTAAAAATGGACCTACCCTATAACCCTGCAATTCCTTTCCTGGGGATATATCCTAAGGAACCAGATACACCCACCTAAAAAGATCTGTGTACGCCTATGTTCATAGTAGCACAATTTGTGATAGCCAAAACCTGGCGGTGATGCAGGTGTCCAACAACACATGATTGACTGTAGACAGTCATGGTATATATACACAGTGAATTATTATTCAGCTACTAAAAATTATGGGTAAAAAAATGCGGGGTTCATCTTTACCTGATTTTGGATGGAGCTTGAAGGAATCATGTTAAGTGTGTTAACTCAGAAACAGAAGGATGAATATGGCATGACCTTATTCATAGACAGAAGTTGAGAAATGAGAACAGAAGGGGAAACACTAAGTAGATCCTGGACTGGGATTGGTGTAGTGCACCAAAGTAAAGACGTCAGTGGGGGGGGGGGGTTTGGAGGAGGGGGACTTTCAGGTCCTGGTGCAAATGGTGGAGAAGGGCTTATGCTGGGGATGACAGTGTTCTGTAGAAAACTGAGTAATTCCATACATGTACCAACAACTCTATTTACTGTAAACCACCAGCCCTCCCAATAAAATAAATTTTTAAAAGAAATTAATTTTAGGTAGGTGTAAATTATGAAGATAAAAAACATACATTAGCTCTGAATTTTGTTTCTACTTAGGCTTATGGAAAGAAGCAAATAATGCATAATCAAATCATTCAGTCATTATTATTTTTTGCAGAACATTTTAAAGACTATGTAGGCCAGAGAACCCATAAAAAACTGTGCGAGATAAGAGTTATGAAGAACTGTACCAAGTTCATTTACAAACAGCTTGATTCATGAACTCAGTCATATCAGCATGACTTGTAGTTATTCAACTGAACAAAATAATTTTCAGTTTATCTCATAACGTTGTAATGCTAGCAAAATTAAAAACTATCATTTTAATGATCTCAATAAGAATGTCATAATTCTTCTATCAACACACTTATATGATTAGAATCTAATTAACAGAATAGTTAAACTCTTCTTCCTTGAAGGTCAATGTGCAGAAAAAGCATAAAAAACTAGGAAACTGGTATGGAATATGCCAAGTAAAATGTAAGTCATATATAAAAAGGTCAGATGTGGCCAGTTTCATACTTAGGAGCCATCTTTATGAGTACAATAGGACCAGTTCCTATAACCATTAAGTGTACTATCCATCCTACTACATGTTCTGCAGCATACAGATCAGAACTTAAAATTTTTGAACCTTGGGGGTTGGGCAGCAGAGCAGTGGGTTAAGAGCACGTGGTACCAAGTACAAGGACCAGCACAAGGATCCGGTTTCAGCCCCTGGCTCCCCACCTGCAGGGGAGTCACTTCACAGGCAGTGAAGCAGGTCTGCAGGTGTCTTTCTCTCCCCTTCTCTGTCTTCCCCTCCTCTCTCCATTTCTCTCTGTCCTATCCAACAATGACGACATCAATAACAACAATCATAACTACAACAACAGTAAAACAACAAGGGCAACAAAAGGAGAAATTTTTTTTTTTGAGCTTCATACAATTTAACTAAAGCTAACTAGACTCCATTGTAAACTACTATTACATCTAGGGTTGAAAGAAAAGTAGATATCCAGCCAAGAAGATATAACCAACCATAGCCCAGCGAGTAAACAACCTGCAAACTGTATCTAAGAAACTCAAGAAATGATCTCCCCTCTCTCTAAAAGACGCAGGTGATTGAAAAAAAAGAAAAATGAGAAGCAGCACAAAATTCCACTATTTCCCTCTTTAGCTTGTGTTTGTTTTTGCTCTGTCACGGAGGCAGGAAAAACAAATTATTTGGGGGAGCCACTTTGGCAGATACATGATGGGGCATGGTGAGATTGCCAAATGTTCATTGTTTAAATATGGCCCAGTTTACTAGGGTCCACATTATAATTAGGTTTCTCTTTTGAATTTTAAGAGGGAAAAAAAAGTGAAGACACAAACTCTTAATACATATAATTAAGAACAGCAGCCTTAACCTAACAGGTTTTTAGAGACACTCTTACTGTCACTCTGAATACAGGTCTCCTGCTGAGAATATAATTATAGTTTTTGTTACACTTCATCCTGTCTACCTCCAGGAGAGCCAACACTGTTTGTTATTAAAAGGAGACCTTGCCATATCCTGTTGACCTCTATATATAATGTCTCTCCTTCTGGTTTCTTACCTTTTATCCACTATTTTGGTTTGAAAAAGGGGTTGAGGATGGAGGGGGAGAAGGCTAATGTACTACAAAGACTTATGTAAATTTTAACAAATTAGTTACTGGGGTGGTTTTGCTCCCTCCTTCTCCTCCCAAAAGGAGACCTGCCTCAATTTGACACACTTACATTCTGAAGCCATAGCTGCCTTTTCTTTATTATGCCTACAAAGCAAACTAGAATGGAAAGCAAACCCACAGAATTCTAACTGCCTAAGGAAGGGGTGGGAAATTCCATTTCAGATTAAATAGAACAATTTTAATGCATTAAACCTTTAGATTATATTTATATTCAACGCCAAGGTGGTAGTCAAATCTTTTTTTCACTCATTGACAGCAAGTGCTTCGAGCAGAGCTAGATAGGAAAGTGCATTTAGATTTTAAAGAGAATCTATAAAACCATAGTGCTCTTTTTGTTTCCCAAAGAACTTGACCTCCAAGGGGAAATTTATTGGAGCTCTGATAATAACACATTTCCATTCATTCATTTAAGTAGAATGGCAGTAAATAGATTTCTTCTTCACATATACACCATGTTCAGTATGAAAGTCACTTTGTAATACTAACAGATTTTAACCTGATTTGTTGTATGTATCCTCAGATTACATTTTAAACCTGTCTGACAAGTGTGCAACTCATACGTACACTCACACACAGGGCTGCTTTATGTGTGGCATGGTTTTGACTAACATCTTCTTTATCTGTTAAAGCTATGATCTGTGCAAGAATGAAACACAAAGTTGGTCATAAAACTCTATGGCATAAAAAGAAAAAAAAAAAAAAAAACAGTCACAAATAAGAATCTTGGCTTAGGCAGGGTTTGTTAAAACCTCTTTCCAAGCCCCAGTCTCCTATGATCGTTCACCTGAGAGAAATAAGGTATTTCTAACAATGGTTGTATATAGTTGTGTATAATAAAATTTGAGGTTTTCTGAAGCAGAAATCTGTTTTTCAGCCAGCTGTTTTTCCTCTCTATATGCCAGTAAAGTGTGTGTGTGTGTGTGTGTGTGTGTGTGTGTGTGTGTGTGTGTGTGTGTGTGTTTACTTACTTGAGAGAGAGAAATGGCAGAGCACTCACTACTCAGCTTAGCTGGGACTACATCTGGAACCTCTGGGGGCCTGAAACATGTAGGTCTGGTGCAGAATCACTTTGCTATCTCTCGGGCCCCAAAAGAAAAATTTTAACATTCCAGTTGATAAAACTCTTTACTAAAGCTAGTGAAATGGCTCACTTGGATAGTGTGCTGCTTTGTCATGCAAAGGACCCATGTTTGAGCCTGGACCCCCATCACAGGTGTAATGTGGTCTTAATTCTCTGTGCATCTCTCTCTGATATGTTGTCTCTAAAAATAATTACTGGAATTATAGCACAGATTATAAAATGGCAACATCAGTTGTTGATCAGAAGTACACACACACACACACACACACACACACACACACACACACACACACATATTGCCTTCAGGGTTATTGCTGGGGCTCAGTGCCCACACTATAAATCAACTGATCATGGAGGGCTTTTCTTTTTCCATTTTATTGGGTAGGACAGAGAGAAACTGAGAGTGGGAGAGGAAGACAGAGAAAGACACCTACAAACCTGCTTCACCACTTGTGAAGTGACCCCCCTGCATGTGGGGAGCTGGGGGCTCGAACTGGGTTCCTTGCACTGATCTTTGCCTTTCATACTATGTGCGCTTAACCCCATGCAGCACAGCCCGAGCCCCACCCCCCATACATGAATACATTGATAAAAATTCAGAGATTAAGTGATAAGACATGAAAAAGCACACTGCAGAATATTACATTTAGTGATGTTTCTCAAGTTAAAGCCACGCTTTTACATATCCATAGTTATGTGTATTGATTCATTCAGAAAGGAAGTCTGGAAGAAATCGCATCATACAGAGAACCTCTGAGACAAAGATTGAGATTAAGAGGCTTTACCGACTTCCTGTTGCTGTTATAACAATTCACCACAAACCTGACTTTTCAAAATATGATTTTATTGTCTTAGGACAATATTTACCCCACCTTTTTAAAAATATTCCTTACACTTGTAAAGTTCCTATCTATTTCTTTTCTGGCTCTGTACTCACACTGCAAGATTCCAGACCTATATCACAGGTTCATGATCAGATTTCACAGCCTTCCCATGAAAATTATCTAATCTCAATTATGTCAGTTAGCTGAAGTATGACTGTGCATGGGATCAGAGTATGCCTTAATACATTAAAAATGTTACTTTTTAATTTTAATTTTATTTTATTTATAAAAAGGAAACACTGGCAAAACTGTAGGATAAGAGGGGTACAACTCCACACAATTTTCATCACCAGAACTCCGTATCCCATCCCCTCCCCTGATAGCTTTCCTATTCTTTATCCCTCTTGGAGTATGGACCCAAGGTCATTGTGGGATGCAGAAGGTAGAAGGTCTGGCTTCTGTAACTGCATCCCCACTGAACATGGGCATTTACAGGTTGATCCATACTCCCAGCCTGTCTCTCTCTTTCCCTAGTGGGGCAGGTCCTAGGGAGTCAGAGCTCCAGGACACATTGGTGGGGTTGTCTGTCCAGGGAAGTCTGGTTGGCATCCTGCTAGCATCTGGAACCTGGTGGCTGAAAAGAGAGTTAACATACAAAGCCAAACAAATTGTTGAACAATCATGGACCTAAAGGCTGGAGTATTGCAGATGAAGAGGTGGGGGGTCTCCGTTGTGTAGATAGCTAGTAGGCTGTAGGACTATGTGAAAGCTTGGTAGAGCTTAGGGAAACTCCCCCCATCCTTGGGTGGAGGTTTGGAAATACAACCCCTTGTTAGCCTCTCTCATAGAGATGAGCCAAGAAGAAAAGTATCCCAGACTCAGTTTCCCCTTGTTAGACTCTTAAGTCTCACACAAATTTCAGTTTCTCCCTGCTAGCAGTTTCTCCCTGCTTTAAGAGCTTAAGAATTTCTCCCTGCTTTAAGGTTCATTCAAAGTTTACATAGTCACCGAAAGTTCACACATTCACCTCACTTTTGATCACAAAGGAGAACACACTCCATCAAACACCTCCCCAACACCAGACAGTAGCCTCAAAACTCTAGTTACTTAGGAACTTTGATATCTATGATTTACATCAAGCTTTGTTTATCTTCTCTCTATCTCACCCTACTGGCTTAACCCCTATGCTTCTCTCAAATGCCTTTAGATAATTAACCTGTTTGCATCATGGAGAGTAACTGTCTTGACCTTTATGTACTGCATCAATTCTTGTCATACCAGCCCCTACTATCTTAAAGCTGACCTTTAAGAAACCTGTAATTTCCGACATATTTGAAAAATGTTCTTTGTTTAACTTTCTATATATACCCAAGCCCACCCCTGAATAAAGTGAGTGTTCATACCAGAATTTTCCCCAAGCCTCTTTCCTTATCACACAGTCTCTTGAGCTGGTGATAGGGCCTCAGTAAGCTTACCTTCCTGGCTGGAGCCACTCCATGTGAGCCCCAGCAGTAGGCCTATTTTAGTTATATTCTAAAGGACTTGTGGCTATACTAGTAGTTTTTTGTTGTTGTTTTTCTCTGAGCCTGAAAACTGATATGCAGGTGAATCCAAGTTATTGTCTGGGGAGATGATGTCATGGCTGGAAAAGGACCGGGGGAGAGAGTCACAGAGGCTCAGCCCTGCTGGGGAAAGTCTACCTGCAGGTTGTTGTTGTTGTTGTTGTTGTTGTTGTTGTTGTTATTGTTGCTGTTTCTTTTTTGGACACTTCTTAAAATTGGCTGTCTTTGCTCAGGCTGCCTGCAGCCAATCTGGAGAAATCCAAGCAGCAGACTCGCTGTTAAGGTTTTTTATTCTATTTATTTTACTATTACCATTATTATATGTGTGTGTCCCTTTTCCCTCCTCCTCCTTCAGGCTGACCAAAATTAACTGCTGTTGCTTTTCCCATTGCTAGGTGACTGGGTGTCCCACCCACTGTGAGAGGAACCTATTTCTCTCTCCCTCTTCCCTGCACTCTCCTTTTTCCTGCCTCCTAGCTAATTCAAAAAAAAAAAAAAAAACTTTTTCCTTTCATTGCTTTTTTTCTTCCTTCTTTTGTTTTCTGAATTCACTGATACACCAAAAAAAATATTATTTAGCCATCCCATCATATGGAAGGAAATAGTCAAAGAACAAGATAGATTGACATTAAATTCTCACCACGTTCAAAGTTCATAATCTGGTGAAAAAGACAGGTCTGCTGACAGACAATCATGATATCATGTCAAGTGGCAAGTGTACACAATGGGCCATGGAGACTTGACCTGAAGAGAATTCAGTTCTACTAATGGTGGGGAAAGAAAGAATGTATAGAGGACGGGCTATTTAATATTTCAAAGGCAGGAAGCAAGTAAAAGTGTAAAAGTTGACTAACTGAATTGGTGGAAGGAGCAGTTATGCAGAAAGTGGTCAAAGATAGACTGATAGTCTGCTTTATCTCCAGTGATTTAAAGTCAGGTCAGACAATGCCCAGAAGACAGGTTTTGCTGGGACATATGAATTCTGGTACAAGATTCTAGCATGATGTCCCAGAATTCTGAAAAGATTCAAGTTAAGTTGTGGCAGGTTCATGAGGATTTTTCAGAGGACGCAAGATAGAGAGCAGGGTGGGTCAGAGATGTGTGTGTTGGGGGGGGGGGGGTGCAGTAATAGTTTAGCAAAAGAGGTGTTACAGTAATCAAGGTGCAAGACAATCCTAACCAGAGATTAGGTCCCTTCATGTCATACAAAAATCAAATAACGCCTTTTAGATCTGGGTAAGATTTGTATATTCTATCCCTATCTTCTCACACTATACTCTCTTGTTATTTCCCCATCTCTAGCACATTATAAGCGATAAAGCTTCCCAGAGAATTCGTCATTATAGTACAACTGTCTCTACATTCATCTAGTTTTCTCTCTCCTCAAACAGAAAAAGTTTGGTGAAGGCAGACATGTTGGCTCCCTTTTTCCTTCATAGTTCAAATGCCTAGAACAGTAGCTAACACACAACTGGTGACCAAGAAATATGCAATAAATTAATTAAATTATTAACTTATTGGGCATGGAGCATTAGTTGGTGCTACTCCACATTAAAAAATCTAAGGCTATCAAAACCTGGAAGCAACCTAGTTATCCAACAGCAGATAAATGGCTAAAAAAAAAAAAAGTATATATACACAATGGAGTAGTACTCAGCTATTAAGAATGAGAATAAGGAATTCACCTTCTTCATCACATCTCAGTGGAGTTTGAAGGAATCATGTTTAAAGTGAGGTAAACCAGAAAGAGAAGGATGAACATAAAATGATCTCACCCATGGACAGAATCTGAGAAATAAGAACATAAAGGAAAATCACAAAGTAGAACTTATACTGGAGTTAGTGTCCTCCACCAAAGCAAAAGACTCAGGGGAGGAAGAGGGCTTTCAGGTCCTCATGTACAACAGTGCTGGGAGACCTAGGCTGGGGGTGAGAGTATTTTGCAGAAAATTGAGATATTTTATATATGTATCCAAAACTGTATATACTGTAAAACACTAATAAACCTCCCCCATAAAAAAATAAGGCCATAAATGATCTATCTTTGGGCTTCCAACAGTCCATACAATAAGGCATCAGACATAAAAAAATTGGTCAATGACTTTTTTGCAACAAAGCACACAAAGAACCATGAAGGAAACAAATTGAGCAGAAGGCAAAACAACAGCAATTAGTGTATTCTGTGGAATATGAAATCATAAAAAAAACTGCCTTCTGCTACTTTTCCCTGTAGTGCCCTTGTCTCCTGAAGATTTTCTCAAGAGGTAATGGAACAGAATGGGAAAGGAATTCGCCTTACAAACAGAAAATAGCGGCACACCTGGTAGAGTGCACTTATTAACAGTGCACAAAGACCCGGGTTAGCCTATGACACGGTCTGGCACCGTGGTCTCCTAGTCAAGATTTCAAGATGCCTGCCTCCATGGGTGGCCAACACTATATCGTTTCTTCTCCAAAACAGAAGATTCCGGGTACATCTGGGTGACAAGTCTAGCAGATGGAGACTTGTCTCAAGTGGCCTCCCCCAGGGCTCTGTTCTGGCTCCTACACTATTTAATATTTACATCAATGACATCCCAGAAACTTCTTCAAGGAAGTTCATCTATGCCGATGACATCTGCTGTGCAACTCAGGCATCAAAGTTCAACATCCTTGAGGAAACACTCATGAAAGACATGTCTCTGATATCTGATTACTGTAAAAAAATGGCGACTAATCCCTAGCACTGCAAAAACGGTATCATCTGTTTTCCATCTACACCATGCCTCAGCCTCGCGTGAGCTTAATGTGCAGCTTGGCGATACGAGAATCCGGCATGAAGCCCAGCCAGTCTATCTTGGCGTTACTCTCGATCGCACTCTGTCATTTCACAATCATCTCATAAAAACTGCAGCAAAGGTGGGCGCGAGGAATCACATCATTGCAAGACTGGCCAGCTCCTCATGGGGCGCGAGCGCTGCCACACTACGATCATCCTCTCTGGCATTATGCTATTCCACTGCAGAATACTGTGCCCCAGGATGGTTCCGTAGCCCCCATGTCCACTTGGTCGATTCCAAATTATATTCCTCCATGAGGATAATTTCTGGAACCATCCGTTCCACCCCGGTTCCATGGCTGCCAGTTCTTAGCAACATCGCCCCACCAGATATTCGTCGGGATGCGGCATCATCTAAGTTCATTTTCCATGTCTACGCTCGACCGGACCTGCCAATATACGCGGATATCTTTGCCCACCCTGTCCAACGCTTGACGTCTCGTCACCCAATCTGGTCCCCTACGCCTACACTGAACTTCTCTGCTCCAGACTCTTGGAAACAGAGCTGGCAGTCAGCTGAGGTCAAGAACAAACACCTCATCACAGACCCCTGCAGGCGTCAACCCGGCTTTGACCTAGCACGTTATGACTGGGCCCTCCTCAATCGCTATCCATCGCTGGGGAGCCAGAGACGACCCGAACTGCCCCTGCGGCTCCAGACAGACTATGACCCACATAGTCAACGACTGCCACCTCTCCAGATTCAAAGGAGGTCTCGAAACTTGACATCAGGCTCAGCCTGATGCTGTTGACTGGCTACGGAAGAAGGGCAAAGGCTAGAAGAAGAAGCAGACCCGGGTTCAAGCCTTCAATCCACATCTGCAAGGGGAAAGCTTCACAAGTGGTGAAGCAGGCCTCCACGTTTCTTTCTCCCTCTCTTTCTCCCTCTTTCTCTCCTTCTTAACTTCTTGCTGCCTCTATCCAATAAATAAAAGATAGTAAATACAGTTTTTAAAACAATCAGAAAATATAGTCACTTAACAGTGGATAAGAGGGCAGGAGAAATAGTTCACTTGGATAGCTTTGCCATATGTGTGATCCAGGTTCAAGTCCAGGCCCACTTCATTTTGTTCTATTTTCTTCCAAATGGTACAGTCTCATCTTTTTTTTTATTGCAGAGTAGTTTTCCAACTGGGAAAATATATATTCCCATAACTTCGTTACACTGTCTCCTTCTGTTGGAGAAAATGATTTCTTTTTTTTTTTTTTTTTTAGTATTTTTTTTTTCCTCCAGGGTTATTGCTGGGCTCGGGGCCTGCACCATGAATCCACCGCTCCTGGAGGCCATTTTTTCCCCTTATTGTTGCCCTCATTGTTGCAGCCTCCTTGCGGTTATTATTGCCATTGTTGACGTTGCTTTGTTGTTGGATAGGACAGAGAGAAATGGAGAGAGGAGGGGAAGACAGAGAGAGAGGGGGAGAGAAAGACAGACACCTGCAGACCTGCTTCACCGCCCATGAAGCGACTCCCCTGCAGGTGGGGAGCCGGGGGCTGGAACTGGGATCCTTACGCCGGTCCCTGCGCTTTGCGCCACGTGCGCTTAACCCACTGCGCCACCGCCCGACCCCCTGATTTCTTTTTTGGAAACTAAATTAAAACTGTGAATATAGACCAACTACAAAAAAGAAATATATTTTGGTCATTTATATGACCAAGTTATATGTATTTTTTTTATAAGTCACAATATCACAAGTCTCATACTGTGAATTTTTCAGAGTAACAAAAACTCAAGACTTTAGCAACTGGAGTCTCATGTTCATTACTTTCCTACAGTTCTCCTCTATTCCAGTAAATTTATATTTTCTTAGTCCAGAAACATCTGCCACAAAAAGAAGAGCAGTAAGGGAAAATAAAGCAGAACAGAAAGGGAAACTAAAAGCAGGATCTGATTAAACTGAGAGCAGGCCACCAATGTAAAAAACACTGTGGTGAAGGGGTGGGTGGCCATTGGGCTTCCCGGCATGGCGGGGGGTGCGTGGGCAGGGCTGGGTGGTGGGGATGCAACACAGTCTTTTGGTGGTGGGAGTGGTGTTTATGTACACTCCTACTAAAGTGTAAACATATAGACCACCATTGAATTAATATGACAGGCGAAAAACTGATGATATGTCTAGAACTTCTTAAAACACAGACTGAGTCTTTTTAATACATAGGCTGTCACTGATATATTGTCACTCCCAAAAGCCTAGACCAGGGAGAACAGAAGCAACTGGCAGCACAGCTATAAACAAGATGCTGGGTATTATACCCCAAACCCTATCAAAGGGACTTTCCAAAGTTAACCCTATCACCAAATCATGTGATGATAACAATAACTATCCATTGTCTTCTTGAACCCTAAGACAACAGGAACCTCACATTTCCACTATAGAGTCTATATTTCCCCCAGTCCTGGAACCTTAGGGTGGAGCCCACTTTTCTGCATGCTGCTCTCAATTCAAATCAAATAATATTGCATTTGCAGATCGCAACCTAATCAATGCAAAGAGAGTCACCCCAGCATGCTTCACTTCAGACTGTGACCGGACACTTCTGGAATTGTGGAATGACAACCCTTCAGCTTCATCACTCGGGTGAGACCTTTCCTTTCATAGTATTCTCTAATTCCATTCCAGGTGTTCCACTACCCAATAAAGGCCCCAAACCTAGATACAGTCCAGGTCCCCTGAGATAGAGCATAGGTTCACCCGTGCCCATAAACTAGGGGAAAAATATATACCTGAAAGCAGAAGTACACAAGAGGATTCAGGCAATAGCCCCCAACACTCCATCTGCACTATTCCAGTCTTTAGGTCCATGATTTTTCAACAATTTGTTTGGCCTTGTATGTTAATACTCTTTTCAGCCACCAGGTTCCGGATGCCAGCAAGATGCTGACCAGACTTCCCTGGACAGACGACCCCATCAATGTGTACTGGAGCTCTGCTTCCCCAGAGACCCACCCTACTAGGGAAAGACAGAGGCAGACTGGGAGTATGAATCTACCACTCAATGCCCATGTTCAGCGGGGAAGCAATTACAGAAGCCATACCTTCCACCCTCTGCAACCCACAACCACCTTGGATCCATACTCCCAGAGAGACAAAGAATGGCAAGCCTATCAGGGGAGGGGATGGGATATGGAGATTGGGTGATGGGAATTGTGTGGAATTGTACCCCTCTTATTCTATGCTTTTGTTAATGTCTCCTTTCTTAAATAAATAAATTTTTTTAAAAAAAAGATTATTCCTCTCATCTTTTAAAGGTTACGGCCTGGATATGGGGATCATTTTCAAAACATACATCTTGGCTGACTGTAGCAATCACGAAACCAAATAATCATATTCCAGCAAATTCTTTGAGGATTTAAAAATTATTCCCATTATGTGCAGACAGTTATAATTTTGACTACAAATCTAGACCTTAATTTTTAAAAAGCACTCCTATGTAGCTGCATATTTCAGTGGGAAATTATTCTTTGTAGAAATTGACTATGGTTAAGTTAGGTTATCTGCTCTGAACTACCATGTTTCTGTTACCATGCTTTTCTGCCAAATCATAATACATATGATAAGCATCGTGTACTCTGTGAGCCATTATCAGAATACTCACTGATGATCAGTGACATACTAGGAATGTTTTACCTGTGTTTATCTCTATCACTGATTGTCTTTACACCAGACAAAAAGTACAGTAAATCACTTCTCCATATATGTTAATTTTGAAGTTGTTAAGTCTTGTACATAAAGTCAGTTCTTCTAGAGTTTGCCATAAAGTCAGTAATTAAGTTTAACAAGCCATATTTATGTAGTGTCTTTTTTCTTTTTTCTTTTATTAGTGATTTAATATTGATTAACAAAATGACATGTAACAGGGGTATAATTCCACTTTGTTCCCAACACCAGAGTTCTGAATCCCCAGCCCCTCCATTGCAAGCCTCTGCAGTTCTCTCGAGGTTGCAGACATGGGTTAACTGTCACCTCTATCTGTTTAGTTTTGAGCATAATTGCCCCCTTTTTCTTTCAGGTCCGGTCTTCCCTCTCCCTCCAAGCCACTCACAACCCTATTACTACATTCAAATGTCCCTCTCTTTGTCCTCCTGTCTCCCCAGGGCCTGATGGAGTTGGAGTTCAGAAGTATTATATTATTATTATTATTATTATTAATTATTAAAAGAGCATAGGATGTCTCTCAAAGTTTTTGATGCATAGACCCCAGTTCTGAGTACATATTCCTTTAATCTAAGCAATTAATGTTTCAAATTGGTAACTGGATTGGATTTTAAACTAACAGCTGGCTTAAATCATTAATACATGTTTAATATTTTATTCCCTTTTGTTGCCACTTTTTATTGTTGTAGTTATTGTTAACGATGTCATCATTGTTAGAGAAATGGAGAGAGGAGGGGAAGACAGAGAGGAGGAGAGACAGACTTCACCACTTGTGAAGCCACTGCCCTGCAGATGGGGCGTGGGGGCTCGAACTGGGATCCTTCTGCTAGTCCTTGCGCTTTGCACCAAGTGTACTTGACCCGCTGCACTACCGCCCGACTCCCCATTAATACATTCCTAATTATGACTTTTTCTTTGAAATATTAAGTCACCTATAATCTTAGGCCAGGGAGACCAGAAGACACTAGCCATGTCCATATTCTGTAAGACACAGCTATATGTAAATAGTAACTCCTAACCATGTGATTTTCAAATTTAACCACTTTCCCAGATAACGTGTTCATAATAATACCTATTGCCTTCTTAAACTCTAAGACAGCAGGAGCCTTTCCCATTCTCTAGAAAACCCCTATTTCTCCCAGTGCTGGAAATTAAGGGGAGTGGCTCATTTTCCTGCAAGCTTCTCTTGATCCATACCATTTGCTACCGCATCTGCTGATCTCAACCAAATCAACGCAACCAGTGCCACCTCTACAGATTTCACTTGGGATTGTGTCCAGAATTCCCAGGCATGGAGTTTCAGCCTTTCAGCTCCATTACTCTTCCACCAAGTTGCAGATACCACCATGACACCAACCTGACTTCCCTGGGCAGATGACCTCACCGATGTGTCCTGGAACCCCACCTCTCCAAAGCCATGCCCGACTAGGGAAATACAGGGACAGAGTGGGAGTATGGATCAACCTACCAATGCCCATGTTCAGTGGAGAAGCAGTTACAGAAGACAGACCTTCCACCTTCTGCTCCTAGAACGATCCTGGGTTCATGCTCCCAGGAGGATAAAGAATAGGAAAGCTTTCAATGGAGGGCATCTGGTACGGAACTCTGCTGGTGGGAATTAGGTGGAATTGTGCCCCTTCTGTGTAGTGTCAGGAAGAGTTCTGCACACATAAACCCCAAGCATGAACAAATAATTGTCTTAACTTAAAAAAGCATACACAAAGAAGATAACTGTCGAAATGAAAACAGCTAATAGTGAGTAGTATTCCATTGTGTATAAATACCACAACAGCTTCTAAACATGAAAATTTTTATTATAGGAAATCATTGACAAATGCAAATAAATCTATATGTATAGCTTTGCAAATCACTTTGCTGCAAGGTACACTTGGAATAGTGTACTTTCTTCTTTTCTGAAGGTATAAAGAATGTCCTCTCTATTGTCAGGATGATATGACAGTTCTTACAGGACAACTCTGGTGGTGCTGTGAGGAGATGCTGGCAAAGCTGTCAACTTGGATAGCAGAGCTCATGGGAGTTTCTGGAGTAGAGGCCCAGCCTGTCAAGTCCAGCTGCACAGCAGCAGAGAGGAGACTAAACATGGGGATACACCTGGCTTTCTATTAGGTCTCAGTTGTTTGTAGTTTGAGAAGAAGAAGCAGTAGAAGCAGCAAGATTAGCCTTTGGTGACTCTTGACACTTTGCTTTGTTCTTCTCACACTGCTCCAGTAGGTTTTTGTTTTCTCCTCTTAGTTCGTCAATAGACATTTCTAAATTGGCTATTCTTCCCTGTAGGTTTGTTTCTGCCTCTCTTAAAACTTTGTTTTCATTCATTATTTCGGTGAGAGTTCCATTTAAAGCAAGTAACTGATCACTTTTCAGGCTGAGCATGACTTCCATTTTGTGAACTGAGTTTTGCAAACTATGTTCTGTCTCTCTCCTTTGTCTCATTTCGTCCCCGGTTTGTTGACGTTCTGTTCTTGAGGTGCTTGAGCTCTTAGCGATGGCTTCAGACAGTAGCTGGTTGTTTTGGTGAAGAAGTTGAATGGTGACATCTTTGTCCTGGAGTGACTTCCTTAACCCTTCCTCAATCTGAGTTGACTTAAATTGCATATCATGTACCCTGATCAAGACTTGCCGTTTCCACTCTCCCATGTTCTCTACTTCCTGTTGCATTTTGCCAAGTTGCCGCAGAAGGTCTTCAAACTGCCCGTGGCTAATGCCTCCAAGTTTACTTCCAGTGACTGATGTTTGTAACACTGTCGGTGAAGCCTGAGATTTCTGATTCACAGCATCAGTTCCCGTGTTTCTTCCTTGCATGTTCTGTGATAGATTCTGCACAGTTGCATGAGGCAGGTGATGGCTACTTCTCTCAATCCTAGTAGACAACTGCATATTTAGAGTTTCCAGCTTACTGAGGGTTGCTTCCTTCTCAGTTAGAAGTTGTGTCAGGTGCTTCTTCTCTTCCAAACTAGAAGATAAAACAGTTTTAGTTTCTCTATCATCCATATCCATCTTTGCAATTTACTTTTTGAGTTCCTCGATTTCAAGGTCTTTCTCCTCACTGATTTTCACTAAAGAGTCATGTTTTTGCTGTAATTCAGAGGTTGTCACATTCCATGTATCTGACAGTTGTGCAATGGTTTCCTCATAGGCTTTGGCTTCTTCAGCCCTTTTCTTTCTCAACTCACACAATTCTGCTTCCAGCTGTGCTGTTTTCCTTTCTAGAGCCTCCAAGTGACACTTTTTCTCTTGGGAATTCTGATGGTGAAGAGCAACTGACTCTTCCACCTGATGCAGTATGGTTTCACAGGCTAAAATGGCACTCTCTTTTTCCAGTTTAAAATCAGAAGCAGCTTTCTTTAAAGCCTCATTGACCTGGAGCATTTCTGAAAGGTTTTGCTGCAGGTGTTTTACTACAGCCTCCTTCTCTTGAGTGATGTCCATGTTCTGCTTTTCTAGATCCTGAGCTCTCTTTTCGGCATCCCTGAGGTCTCTGTTCAGTTGACTGATGACACTCTCGTTCTCACTCTTCTGTTGTCTCTCCTGATCTACAGCCAACAACAAATGTTTTTCTGTTTCTTCATTTTGCTCACACAATTCTTGTAATTTTCTTCTTAATATTTCCTTGTCATTGATAACTTCCTTTAACTCTGTTTCTGTTGCCTTCAAGTGAAATCTTAAGTCACTGAGTTCTGCATTCAGATCCTCCTTGTCTTTTGCAGCTGAGATTTTCAGTTGTTCATTCTCACAACTTACTTGGAAGAAAGACGACTCAAGTTGATTTTTCTGTTGACTCAGTGATGATTTTTCTCTCTCTAAAGCTTGGACATGTGTCTTTAATGCTAAAGTCTCCTGAGCAAGGTTGGCATTCATTTGGTCTGAAGATAACTTCTCACTTAAGACTTTAATTATATCTTCCATCTCTTGGATTATTTTTGTAGACTCTCCCTTTTCAGCTTGCAATGCATGTATAGTTTCTTCCATCTTGTGGACTTCTGAGTGATGAGATACAATTTGGGAATCATTGTCGTCTTCTTCCTCTTCTTCGTCTCTCTGGTTGGAAAGTGAAAGCCCTGAGGCACTCCGTAAGAGTCCTGAAGAAAAAGAAGAAGAAGAAAAAGAAGAGGAGGAAGAAGAAGAAGAAGAAGAAGAAGAAGAAGAAGAAGAAGAAGAAGAAGAAGAAGAAGAAGAAGAAGAAGAAGAAGAAGAAGAAGAAGAAGAAGAGGAAGAAGAAGAAAGGGAAGAAGAAGAATGTGAAGACCACTGATCTCTGTGAAACCCTACAGGCTCACACAACTCTTCCGGACTCTTCCTGAGTGCCTCACTTTCAATCCAGAAAGCCGTAGGCCAGGCTTCAATATCATAGGTCAGAGCAGGAGATGCTTCTACCATCACATCCTCCGTGTTCTCTGCCACAGATTTCTTTCTCCAATCAGAAAGTTGGCCAGTGATACTCACCAGGCCTTGCCAGACTTGGCCAAGAACCTGGCCGAAGCTGGAATGCAGGTTTCCTAGCCACGACATCAAGGATTCATAAGTGAACAGTTGAGCTCCGAGAGAAGCGTCGACCACAAGCAGACAGTCCCAAGTGTCCTAGACCCTCTCACCGGAGGATTCTGGATCAACAAGTCTGAGTGCTGACCTCATAGGTGAGGTTGCTTGGCAAAGGGACTGAAGGCTTGCACGTGGAGGTGTGGGGGGAGAGCTGCACTCAGGACTCCTCTGAGGTCATACCATGGGAGGCAGGGCATGGGGGTCAGCGCCTGGGGTGCAGTAGGGTGGGCCGGGGTGTTCTCTGAGGCAGGCCTCCCACCTGCTGCGTGGTTCTACCTGAAATTGTAGGTGCCTAACTCTGCGTTCTCAGGGATGCTTGGCTGGTCAAGAGATGACTTGGGGCAGAAATCAGAGTGAAGTGTATCTGGAGTTCATAAGCCACATTGTAAATGGTTTAGACCTTGTGGACTATAAATTTTTACTCAGATGTCCCCTAGTCTTTTTTTTTTTCTTTTTCTGCTACAATTATAAATGACATCAATTTCTTCTCACTTGGTGACTGCATCGAGGAATGCCACTGATGTTTGTACCTTCATTTTGTAGCCTGCCACCTAACTATATTGTTTAGTAATTTTCAGGAGTTTCCTACTGGGTTCTTTTGGCCTTTTTATGCATATGACAATATCATGCAAATAGTGAAAGTTTGACTTATTCTTTCCCAGTCTGTATCACTTTCACCCTTTTCTCTTGTCTAACTGGTATGCCTAGAAGTTCCAACTCTGTGCTGAGTAATAACTGCAGATAACGGGTAGCCCATATTGCACCCTACTAAAGAAGGACTGATTGATTTCTCATTCTCTCCATTGAACATGATGTGATGTTGGCTAGTTCGAGGAAATGTCCATGTATGCCCATTTATTTTTATTTTATTAGTGATTTAATAATCAATAAGGTGGTGGGATAGGAGGGATACAAGTCCACACAATTCCCACCACCAGAGGTCCGTATTCCCTCCTCTCCGTTGGAAGCTTCCCTATTCTGTATCCCTCTGGGAGTAAGGACCAAAGATCTTTATGAGGTGCAGAAGGTGAGAAGTCTGGCTTCTGTAATTGCTTCCCTGTTGGACATACACTTTCACAGGTCGGTCCGTACACCAAGCCTGTCTCTATCTTTCCCTGGTGTAGTCGGGCTCTGGGGAGGTGGATTCCAGGACTCATGGTCATCTGTCCAGGGAAGGTTGATGTCATGGTAGCTTCTGCAACTTGGTGGCTGAAAAGCACTAAGATAGAAAGCAGAACAAATGATTTAGGAATCAGGAACATAAAGGAAATAATACAGCTTCATGTTGGAAGAAGTTAGGAAGTCTATTTTAGGTATATTCCAAAGGGCCCAGGACTTTACTAATATTTGCCTAAGCCCGGTAGCTAACATGCAGGGAGCGTCCCAATCCATATCAAATAATATTGCATCCGCCGATCACAACCTAACCAACACAACAATTGCCACCTCAACATGCTTCACTTCAGACTGTGTCCAGAGACTTCATGTGTGGAATGACAACCCTTCAGCTTCATTACTCGGGTGAGACCTTTCCTTTCATAGTATACTCTAATTTCATCTCAGGTGGTTCACTTTCTAACAAAGTCCCCAAACCTAGATATAGACCAGGTTCTGTGAGAGAGAGCATATGTTCACACGTATCCATAAACTGCTGCAAAATATATACCTGAAAGCAGAAGTACACTAGAGTTTGCAGTGAGTACCTCCCTAACACTTTCTCTCCACTATTCCAAGCTTTGGGTCCAGGATTGCTCAACAATTTGTTTGGCTTCGTATGTTAACTCTCTTTTCAGTCACCAGGTTCCAGATGCCATCAGGATGCTGGCCAGGCTTCCCTGGATTGAAGACCCCACCAATGTGTCCTGGAGCTCAGCTTCCCCAGAGACACACCCTACTAGGGAAAGAGAGAGGCAGACTGGGAGTATGGACCGACCAGTCAACGCCCATGTTCAGCAGGGAAGCAATTACAGAAGCCAGACCTTCTACCTTCTGCAACCCACAGTGACCCTGGGTCCATGCTCCCAGAGGGATAGAGAATGGGAAAGCTCTCAGGGGAGGGGGTGGGATATGGAGATTGGGTGGTGGGAATTGTGTGGAGTTGTACCCCTCCTACCCTATGGCTTTGTTAATTAATCCTTTCTTAAATAAAAAAAATACAAAAATCAGTTGAATGACTACACACAAAAGCAGAATAAACTTCTAAAGTTACCACTAATACATTACATTAATTGTTGGGTTTAAATCTAGAGTAATGAGTAGCCAGAGAGTGGAAGCAGCCGAATTGCTCATCCACAGACAGGACTGGCTGAAGGAGTTATGGGATACATTTTCCATGGAATACTACTCTGCAATCATAAAAGATGATACTGTGTTCTTCGGGATGAAATGGATGGAATGGAGGTGACTGTGCTTAGCAAAGTCAGTCAAGTTGTGAAAGGGGCCCTGTGGCGGTGCACCTGGTTGAGTGCACATGCTGCAATGTGCAAGGACCTGGTTTCGAGCACTCGGCCTCCGTCTGCCGCAGGAAAGCAGAATTACACTAGAGTGTGCAGTGAGTACCCCCCAACACTTTATCTCCACTATTCCATCCTTTGGGTCCATGATTCAACAATTTCTTTGGTTTTGTATGCTAACTCTCTTTTCAGCCCCCCGGTTCCAGATGCCATCAAGATGCTGGCCAGGCTTCCCTGGACTGAAGACCCCACCAATGAGTCCTGGAGCTCAGCTTCCCCAGAGACACACCCTACTAGGGAAAGAGAGAGGCAGGCTGGGAGTATGGATCGACCAGTCAATACCCATGTTCAGCGGGGAAGCAGTTACAGAAGCCAGACCTTCCACCTTCTGCAATCCACCATGACCCTGGGTCCATGCTCCTAGAGGGATAGAGAATGGGAAAGCTAGTGGGGAGGGGACGGGATATAGAGATTGGGTGATGGGAATTGTGTCAAGTAGTGCCCCCCATCCTATGATTTGTTAATGTCTCCTTTCTTAAATTAAAATAAAATATACAGTGGAAAAGAAAAAAAGAAAAAAGAAAATGGGAAATATTTTCTACCACAAACCATTGTACAGATATATGGACATATCAAAAAAGAAAAAAAAAAGAGAGACTCTGGGGTAGGTGGGGGTGAGATTACAGATCGAAGATGGATGACAGAGGACCTAGTGGGGGTTGTATTGTTATATGGAAAATTGGGAAATGTTATGCATGTACAAACTATTGTGTTTTCTAAAACATTATTTCCCCAATAAAAAATTTAAGAAAAAAGAATTTAAGTGTTATAGATGTAAGCTCTGGTCTAAGAACGTGTGTGTGTGTGTGTGTGTGTGTGTGTGTGTGTGTGTGTGTGTATACTGAAAATACATAAACTTCTTGAATTTACTATTTTTTAATCTTCCAAGAAAATACAGGGTAGTGTAAGATGCTCCAAATACATTCTGAAGGTATGGACAAAGCACTGGCAAGCATCACTCCCACTTTCTATTGTATCGAGTCATTAGAATAGCCCCTTTCACACTCATGTATTTCTATTTAACTTTAACTACATCCATCTGTGGATGGGATGCTCAAAAAGAAAGTGATTCAGTAATTCAAAATTCTCTCCCTAGAGAGAATATCAAATTCTAAAATTTCAAAGGTCAGTATACAATAAAGTTGGTTCTGCAGTCGTAATTAAATAACTGTTCGTGTAGGGAATATACAGGCAAACAACCACAGTGACTCATATTAAAAACAGATACTAAAACTGAAAAAAAGTAGAGGATATATTCATAAACCAGATCCTTACTTGAAAGCCTTAACCACTTTCATTGTATTACCTTTTTTTTTTTAACAAACTCTAATACTTAAATCAATCAAGTACTACCTCAGTACATATACCCATGTAGAATTCCATTTCTGGCAGCAGTCGTCCAGAATAAGCTAACTTTAACTGAGTTTTTGCTCAATGCCAAGTATTTTAGGGAGTCGGGCTGTAGCGCAGCGGGTTAAGCGCAGGTGGCGCAAAGCACAAGGACCGGCATAAGGATCCCGGTTCGAACCCCGGCTCCCCACCTGCAGGGGAGTCACTTCACAGGCGGTGAAGCAGGTCTGCAGGTGTCTGTCTTTCTCTCCCCCTCTCTGTCTTCCCCTCCTCTCTCCGTTTCTCTCTGTCCTATCCAACAACGACAACAACAATAATAACTACAACAATAAAAAAACAACAAGGGCAACAAAAGGGAATAAATAAATAAAATAAATAAAATAAAAAATAAACCAAGTATTTTACTGGAGTTTGACAAGCTCATCCTCATAAGCACAATCATCAAACCCATTTTAATGATGATTGGGGAAGAAAAGGCCGGAGACATGAATTGTGCAGGTCATTCAGACAGTAAGCAGAGAGAACCTTGCCTATCTTTTCCAAAACCCATGTCCTAAAACACTATCCTTGGCTGCCATCCTAGAAGGAGATTTATTCTGTTCTTCCAGAACAATGGCTATTTTCTTGCCACCAGGGCTACTGCTGGAGCTTGAAATCTATATGATGAGTCCATTGTCCCAGGTGTCCAATTTTTTCCTTTTTTATTTGATAGGACTGCCAAAGGAGGGGAAGCTGGAGCGGGAGAAAGATAGAGGGACACCTGCTGTACTTTCTTTAGCACTTGTGAAGCTTACCCCCCTGCCAATGGCAAATGGGGTCTCCGACCACATTCTTGCACATGAATAACATGTGGACTTAACCAGGTGTGCCACCGCACAGCCTTCTCAACAGCTATTTTAAAAAAATCTCAGAGGATCATAAGATTTATGATCCTAATTTATGACACCTAATGAAGTCTGAGTGTTTTTTTCATATGCAAACTCCCACTGGGTACGCAAAATTCTTGATATTCTTCACTAAATAAGGCGCACAATTAAAGACCTGCAAGAGTGAAAAATGTCAGGAAAAAAATGATAAGAGGTGTTAACCATTCCTCAAACTCCTAATACACACTTGATGAAAAAAAAAAAAACAGACTAAAAAGAGAAAACAGTTCATTTTTATCTTTTATCATTTTTAAACTATTTTCTCCAATTTTTATAGTTTTTTATTTTGTTTTTATTATTTTATATAAGTTAATATCTTACTATTTGTTTTCTTATATTTGATAAGACAGAGAGAAATTGAGGGGCAAGGAAGGTAGAGAGTTAGAGTGACACCTGCATCACTTCTTCATCACTTGTGAAGTTTCCCCCTGCAGGTAGGGACTGGTGGCTTGAACCTGGATCCTTGCTCATAGTAATGTAGGTGCTCAGTGGAATACACTACCACCCAGTCCGGAAAGAAGTTATTCTTCTTTCAAAGGCTTAAAAACATCCACTTCCGTGTTTTACTTGAAAATAATAGGAGAAAAAGCATCAGGAAAAGTAGTGTGTGTTACAGGGGCAGGGAAGGCAGCTCGGGGTGTACCGCATTCTTTTTTAAGACTGATCTACTGACTTATGAGAGAGAAGCAAAGCATGTAATATCAGGAATCAAACTCAAGATCTCACCTTTTTAAGGCTGACATTCTAGTCTCCATGCCATTTCCAATGTAACACTGGAGTGCAGATCTCACATGCATGAAACCCTGGGACTGGAACTGTGTGGCAATGATGGGGTGATGCTCTGGTGTGAACACTGAGCATGCGAGGATCTATCAGTATGTGGCAGGGCTAGGGAGACTGCAATCATAGTAATGCACCAGACTTGCATTCAATCCCCAGCACCACTATAAACACTATAAAAAGAGAACAGTTTTTCTGGTCTCCACCCTCACCCTTCAGCCCCCCAACACACACACACACACACACACACACACACACACATTCTGCATTTCAATTTAAAATAACTATAAAAAGAAACATACACAGAGGGAGAAAGAGAAAGAGGGAGATTTTTTTGAAATAGCCACAAAGATTAAACAATGGCCTTATAAGAACTACCCACTCGGGGGTCGGGCGGTGGCGCAGCGGGTTAAGCGCACGTGGCACAATGCGCAGGGACCAGTGTAAGGATCCCGGTTCGAGCCCCCGGCTCCCCACCTGCAGTGGAGTCACTTCACGGGCGGTGAAGCAGGTCTGCAGGTGTCTGTCTTTCTCTCCCCCTCTCTCTCTGTCTTCCCCTCCTCTCTCCATTTCTCTCTGTCCTATCCAACAACAAAGCAAGTCAACAATGGCAATAATAACCCCAATGAGGTTGCAACAACTAGGGCAACAAAAAGGGGGAAAAATGGCCTCCAGGAGCGGTGGATTCATGGTGCCGGCACCGAGCCCAGCAATAACCCTGGAGGGAAAAAAAAAAAAAAAAAAAGAACTACCCACTCTTCATGAAGCCAAAGCTCATATCTCCTCCTCACCTAAAAGCTGCCCAGCATGGGAAACTGGTCAGACCTGAAAATAACTGGAAGACAGACTGTAATTATTTAGATCAAAATCCTTTCCTGAAATTCTCCTAGTTGATACCTAATATAGAGATTCCCACCACTTGGGGGTGGGGGGGAGAGGATGAAACAAATTCAGAATAAAGCTTCTAATTCCAGTCTGCCTCGCAATAATTATTCCATGGGATTAGTCTGTCAGAATATAATTATGCACCCACTGTAATGAGAAGCACAGTGGAGTGTCAGAAAGCAGAGTGTGTGGAATGAAATTTAAGCTCAAATCCCAATGTCACAACCAGCAAATTAATCTACATAATAAACACCATGGGCCTCAGTTTATAGAATTATAAAATGGTAAGAATTCACAGACTTGAAGTAAATGAAGTGAAGAAGAGCACACAAGAAATGGAATTAAAATTGGGTGGACCTCCCCCCCGCCCCCCGCTGAAGGTGGGGCTGGTGCTCAAAGCCTGTCCCGGAGCATGGTAACATGAACTTTACTGGTGGTGCCTTAATTTATTTAAACATTTATGAAAGAGAGAGAGGAAGATAGAGAGAGAAGGAGGAGGAGAAGAAAAAGGAGGAGAAGAAGGAGGGGAGAGAGAGAAAGAGGAGGAAGAGAGGAAAAAAAGGAGATCAACAATGGCAGAGAATGTTCCATCCTCCAAAGGGAGGCTGGGCAACAGACTCTATGCTGCACCTGAGGAACATGGGTCGATACTGGGGCAGCTTGCAATGTTCCTACTCATGGCCACAGAATGTGAGCTCAGACCTAGAGGGATGCAGAGGTCACACAGGCTCCTAAGCTAATTATGGGCCCCAGATCACATCAAGTCGATGGGGTTTACAGTAATATTTATGCCCCTTTCCCATATGAGGGAGCTACTCTCTTCCCTGATCCAGATTTCTGGTCCTTTTCCGAGCCATGACATCATCTCCCCAGACAATAATTAGGATCCACCTGCATATCAGATTTCAGGCTCAGGCAAAAAACAAAACAAACAAACAAAAAAACCAGTATAGCTACAGGCCCTTTGAAATAAAACTAAAATATGTCTATTAGCTATCTACAAAATGGAGGACCCCCCCCAACACTTCATATGCACTATTCCAGTCTTTAGGTCCATGATTGTTCAACAATTTGTTTGGCTTTGTATGTTAACTCTCTTTTCAGCCACCAGGTTCCAGATGCTAGCATGATGCCGACCAGACTTCTCTGGACAGAAGACCCCACCAATGTGTCCTGGAGCTCCGCTTCCCCAGAGCCCCACCCTACTAGGGAAAGAGAGAGGCAGGCTGGGAGTATGGATCAACCTGCCAACACCCATTTTCAGAGGAGAAACAATTACAGAAGCCAGACTGTGATTTCACCTTCTGCGTCCCACAATGACCTTGGGTTCATACTCCCAGAGGGATAAAGAGTAGGAAAGCTATCAGGGGAAGGGATGGGATATGGAGGTCTGGTGGTGGGAATTGTGCAAAGCCATACCCCTCTTATCCTATGATTTTGTCAATGTTTCCTTTCTATAAATAAAAAAAATTTTTTTTAAAGGAGGAGAGAGTAGGAGAGGAGAGGGGAGGGGAGGGGAGGGGAGGGGAGGGGAGGGGAGGGAGTAGGGAGAAGAGGGGAGGGGAGGGGAGGGAGTAGGGAGAAGAGGGGAACAGGAGGAAACCAGAGCTTCAGGTTAGCACTTGAGGTGCTAGAGATAAAACCCTGGACCTCAAGCCCAAGTGTCCAAGACATTATTCCCTGCACTTCCTCCCAGGCCACTCCACTTTATCTTTATAACAGTCAAATACAGGACATGGTGAAATCTAGACCTAGGCATTCTCAACCAACTGCATGCTAACTGGGGGATGGAGGCTCTGCTAGACCCTATTGGGCTCAGTCATCATAGCCTCTCTTTTTTAACGACTTCTAATTGGGTCACTTGTCACCATCAGACCCATAACCTCACCTCCACACCAGTGGGAAACCTTTAGATCCCACTCACTGCTTCTACAATAGACCTGTGGCTTCTTCCCAGTAACCAAGGGTCAGAAAAGCCCAGCTATACTTAGAGTCAGCCATATGTAGCCAAGAAGACCTCACTGCAAACATCAGCTACACTTGCTTAGTCCCAATCTGTCTCCCCCCTTCTTCTTTTCCTGATTTTTGAACAAGAAATATCTCTACAATCTTTTTTAATGCCTTATATATTTATTTTAATAAGGGAGGCATACCAGAGCATTATTCAACTCCAGTTTATGGGGATGTTGGGGACTGAACCTGGGACCTCAGAGCCTAGGGCTCCTATGAACATCATTTGCATAACCATTTTGCTATCTCCCCAGCTCTGTCTCTACCATCTTAAATTAATCTCCCACACTCATCTGGATTACTAAAGACAGAGGATAAAAGCCATTTCCCCTTCACTAGAGGATCTTTTTCTGATCACATTCATATGGGGTCTGTTCCACTTTAAAGATTAAAAAAAAAAAAGCAACATGACTTTACAAAAACTTTGCTAACTCTTGAAGTGTCTCTCCGTTACTTTCCTTCCCATCAGAGCCAACTGTCTTTGATAGTAAGATTGCCTTAATACCAGAATTGATGCGGTGACTCTTGTTGCTCTCTGGTAACTGAGTAGGGAAAGTCTAAAGAGAAACATTCTGTTCCAAAAATTCTAGGTAGGTCTGGGATGCCAGGTCCTCTAATCTGTAGCGAGAATTATCAAGGGGGAAGCCCAGTTCTTTTTGTACAGGAGATCACTCATTTTTTTTCTCAACTTCAATATCACTAGCATGCGGGAATGTTGATTTACAAGATTGTTCTCACAAGGGCGCATTTTCACATTGCCCCAATTAATTACCAATACATTGCACCCTCTACCAAACCGTCATCCTATTCCACCACTGGAACTTAGGCCTTCAGCCTCCTTTTAGTGCTCTTCACTTTCTGAGCCACCAAATTTCCAGTGACAGACTACAGTCTGTTAAAAGTTCATCCTATATTTCCTTTTGCTTTGTTTTTTAGACCACAACTAGCAGTGAAATCACCTAGTAAAAGGAGGTGATTTTCCTTACTACATAAGACAAAGAGTTGAACAGAAAATAACATTCTTGTAATATTAAACTATAAAAGATAAGAGAGCAAATAGCCAGACTTTCTTGTATAGCTAATGCCATGTTATTTGGTAAAATGTGCCACAGTCACTATGGTGAAAAATATATATATATAGTTCAAGCTTGTTAATTTATTTCAACAATAACTTGGCACAATTTGAAAGTCAACAAGACTGAATTTGGGGTCATGCATACAATAACTTTAGAATAAATTATCATTAATTAAAGTAGTAATGATACATTACAGAATTTTGGGGGGCCGATAAACCAGCATATATGTACAGGGGCCAAGTGGTGGCTCACCGATTAGAGTGCACATATTAGCACACGCGAAGACCCAAGTTCAAGCCCCTGGTGTCCAACTATGAAAAAGGAAGCTTCATGATTGTTAGGGCGATGCGGCAGATGTCCCTTCTCTCTCTCTCTCTCTCTTTACCTTTCTGTCTGTTTCTCTATCAAAAATATGCTTGCTGTGGGTAAAATTAGTTAGCATATTGGTTCGAAGTAAACAGAAGCAATGCCAAGGAAAAAGAGATGCTACAAAAATTGCTACATATCACCCCTGAGAGAGGTAATGGCTCCAGTTCACTGAACTTGAATACTAAATAAATTTACTTAAGAAAATAATGAAGGAGCCAGGTGGTGGCGCACCTGGTTAAGTGCACACATCACAGCGCACAAGGACCTGGGTTCGAGCCCCTGCTCCTCACCTGCAGGTGGAAAGGGCTACAGGTGTCTCTGTGTCTCTTTCCCTCTCTATCTCCCGCTCCCCTCTCAATTTATCTCTGTCTCTGCCCAATAATAAATAATAAGTAAATAAAATTTTAAAAAGAAAAGAAAAATAATGATAGAGGAGTTTACTAGGGGTGACACACCTGGTTGAGTACACGGATTATCATGTGCATGACACAGGACTCAACGTCCTCAGGCCCTACCTACAGAAGGAAAGCTTCACAAATAAAGTAGCGCTTCAATTATTACTCTTCCATTCTCTCATTTAATCTCCCCCTTCCCTTTCCACTTCTCTCGTCTCTATCAAAAAAAATAAAAATAAAAAAAAATAACTACTGGGAGTGGTGGCTAAATCACACAAACACCAAGCCCCAGCAATAATCCTAGTAGCTATTAAAAATAAATTAATTGGGTGGCGGTAGATAGCATAACGATTATGCAAAGAGACTCTCTTGCCTGAGGATCCAAAGTCCCAGATTCAATCCCAGATTACCAGAGTTGAATGGTGTTCTGGTAAAAATTAATAATAATAATAATAATGATATAAAAATAAATTACTTTCTTTTAAATATTGACTGTGTTTGTGACATTCCCTGCCGTATTTCATGCTAGTATCTGGGGAGAATTCAAAGTCTCACTGCTGTTCCAACACTAATATCACAACCACACTCAGCACAGACACGATTTCACTTCCAAGAAAGTAGAGCACTAATGTGGATCTAGAAGTACTGAGGATCTAGTAAAGTTTCCCCTGAAAATCTGCATGCCCCTGCACACACACATGCATGTATGCCATCCCCCCCTACCTCAAATCTTGGAAAGCTAAGTGGAAGACCTGAAGCCATAAGGAAAAATAATAGACAGGGTGGCTCAGGTGACTTGACTTGAGCCTGAAAGAATTCCTAGAGATCCCTGCAAAGACCTACCTAGTTCACAAGGAAAAAGAAGCAAATAGGTCTGGCTAAGCAGCAAGATGTTATCATTTTCCCAAGGTAAATCTGAATATATAATGCTTAAATGATTCTGACAGTTATTTTCAAGTTGTAGACATGTGAGGCTTTATATTCATAGGCTCTCAATTAACAATTACCATCACTCCTTGAAGATCAACTTAAATCCTTGCTAAGTAACTGCTCAATAATCATTTGCTGAATTGACTTTTTTTTTTTCAAATGACATTTTTTTGCTTAGTCTTTTTTTTTGTTGTTTATTTTGTTTTTGGTCTACCATAATTAATAAAATGTGTTTTCACAATGTGCAGAGAATGAAAATACTCTTTAAAAGATGGGACGCTTCATAAATACAACATCTATCAAAGATCTTCTGCTACAACAGCCCAGCTGTACATCTCACAAGCTCATCTGCCCATCAGTCCTCTAACCTCCATTAAGAAACTGCCCCACCAATGTGCCCCGGAGCTCTGCTTCCCCAGAGGCCTGCCCCACTAGGGAAAGAGAGAGGCAGGCTGGGAGTATGGATCCACCTGCCAACGCCCATGTTCAGCAGGGAAGCCATTACAGAAGCCAGACCCTCCACCTTCTGCACCTCACAATGACCCTGGGTCCATGCTCCCAGAGGGTTAAAGAATAGGAAAGCTATCAGGGGAGGGGATGGGACATGGAGTTCTGGTGGTGGGAACTGTGTGGAGTTGTGCCCCTCTTATCCTATGGTTTAGTCAAATATTTTTTTAAATATTTTAAAATATTTAAAGAAAGAAAGAAAGAAACTGCCATCTGGGCGAGTCCCCATGTGCCATTTGGAAGGTCTCGGTCTCTGCCCTTTGGCTCCCTGCCTGCAGGCCCCGAGTGTGGCCCTCACATTCATCTCCCCAAGAGGCCACAGGAAATATTTGTGTGGTCAAACTGGTTCCGCAGTTGGTTTCACTCCAACCAAAGCTCATTAGTCTTACTTTTCCCTTTAGGTTTGTGGGTTGCAGTTTTATTTGTCGCATTACAGAAAGCACTAGCAGCTTGTACTTTTCTTGACTCCTTGGCATTGAATCAGCAACGTATCCCTTACATTTTCTTCATTAAGATTAAACTCTGGTTTACTGTATGTCCTTAAGACTTGATTTTCACTCTAAACACTTACTCATTACTCTAATTATAATAACATACGAACTATTCTACGTCTCTCGTCAAGGTAAAATGAAAATAAACTAGGTCTCTGACTTCAACTTGGGAAAATCTAGATGTGTTCTGTCCATAATGGTAGCTTCTAAACCTATGGCTATTGAGCACTTGAAATATGAACTAGTTCAAACTGGAATTGTGTTATAAATACAAAAACACATTATATGGCAAATCTTTAGCATTGAAAGAGAATGGAAAATAGCCCAATACTTTGAACTGATTATGTGTTAAAATGATATTTGGTTTATATTGAGTAAAAGAAATTATATTTTTTAAAGTAATGCCAGTGTTTTCTTTTTATTTTTTATTGTGTTGACGATTCTAAGTGATACATGGAATTTATGCATATATAATAATACAGACTATACATATAGATTAATGACCAGTATCTATCTAACCAGGATTTTTACGCAGGTCCTTGCACTTTGGGCCGCCTGCACTTAACCTGCTGAGCTACTGCCAGACTCCCTGTTTTAATTCTCTTAATGAAAGAGAGAGGGAGAGGAAGGGGGAGAGGGAAGGAGAGGGAGAGGGAGAGGGGAAGAGAGAGAGGAGGGAAGGAAGGAAAGGAAGGTTTACCAACCACTTCCTCAAGTCCCTGACTTCTTTTCACCCATTGCAAAGGAAAGCCTGAACATCAGATGGCAACTCTACCATCATTATTATTTTATACTAGATTTCTGTGAAGTCATCTAGACTGTCTTTTCATGGCATAACTCACATAGATAACAGAGTTTTCATCTACCTTCGTTATATTCGGGAATCTTTACACCATTTCCACAAGACTGCACCAATTTAAATTCCTCCCAATAAGGGGGTAAGTATTGCTTTTTCTCCACATCCTCACTAGCACTTGCCACTGACAGTCTTTTGATGTAGCTTATTTTTCACCGGTGTGGTATGGGAGTTCATTGTGACTGGAATGTTGCATATTTTTCTTCCATATGTATGCTGACCATCAATACAACTTCTTTGGAGAAGTGTCTATACAGATCTTTTACTTTCCTTATGGGATTGCTTGTTCATTGTTGAGTTCTATAATTTCTTTATATTTTTTAGATACCAACCCTTGTCTGATTTTTTAATCTTTTCATATGTAAAAAGTGTTTCAATTTGAGGTAGTCCCATTTATTTATGCCTTCTTTAGTTTCCCTTGCCAAAAGAATTTGATCTCCAATTATTTTAAGATTTTAAGATTCTGAAGTGTATCAAATGTGTTCTCTGTCTTTTATAGTTTCAGCTAATACATGCTGAGTTCATTTTGTCAAATGATATTAAGTGATGGTCTAGCTTCATTTTTCTACATGTGAAGGTCCAATTTTCCCAAAACCATATTTTGAGAATGTTTTCTTCTCCACACTCTATAGCTTTGGATACTTTGTCATATACTGCCGGGATAGCCTGAGGGTGCTTCTTCCCGAGCTAGTGCTCTCTGGGTTGGAGAGAACTCAACTGAAGCCGATCTAGGCTGCTGCGTGGGAGAGGGATCAGGAACTCGTGCCGCACTAACTTCGCAGGAGATACACTCTGGAACTCTCGGAGCCAGAAAGCAATTTCCAAGTCTTTAATCAGAAGAGCAGCTGTTTTTATACTCTCCAAGTCTATTAAAGGCCGAAAGCGTCCGGTAGTTCCTTCTGGATCTTCCCACACAAGGGAATCTCGTGTGAGGAGTGCCTGCGTCAATCCTCCAACACCATGTAAGCGTGGTCCTGGGAGGAGTTCCCAACTCTGGGGAACCTCTGCTTGTCTTAAGATTGTCTTATCTGCGCCCGTGTCAATCAAACACTTAAAAGGAATATTACCAATCTTTACTGTCATAGTTGGGTGACCCCTTTCTAAAACAGGGGTGGTCCATAAAATCTCAGGCTCCGAATCCGAGCTGTTCTCTTGCTCTAGCCAGTTATTTCTATGCTGGAAGTTCCCACATACCACGGGTTCCTCCTTCTGCTCGCCCTCTGTTATTGTTACGTGGCGTGGTGGGTGTAGCGACGGGTTGGGTCGCAAGCAGGGCTTCTGTTTGTGGAAGAAGGGCACAGCACCAAGCAGGCAACCTGCTTCCTTTCCTCTTGGGGGCGGGGCTAAGGGAAGCCCCACACCTAGTTTAAATCCCTGTTTACATTTGGCAGAGGCGTGCTGTTCCTATGGAACCTTGACCAACAATCTCTCCTCCAGTGAAATCCTTTCTGGCATCTGGGACAAGGCATTCGTGGTCTGTGGTTCCCTGTCTGGAGGCGGGGTCGCCCTGGCTAGAGGCGAGGTCGCGGTCTATTTTCTGGACATTGGTCACGCCAATGCCCTTGGCGACCGCACTGAAAGCAAGCCCCTTTTTGCTTATGTAAGGTAGCTGCATAGGCCTGTAACATAGGTCCTTGAAAAGAGCTTGATCTGAGATCCTGTGTAGCTAGAATCCAAGTATCTGGGTGTTCGTTTTTAAGAGTGATACAGGCCTGTTGAAAATGCGGAAGCATTCCATCCCAGACTATGGATCGCAGGAGGAGAAAACGAGCGTCAGGATTATAAATCTTCCTTTCCAAACTCGACTGGATCCTGGCAATGAATTTAGCGAGGGATTCATCAGGTTCTTGTTGAAGGGAGAGAATGGGGGCTGAGGCCGCTCCCATGGGTGGTGTTAATCGCTCCCATGCTTTTAATGCACACAGGCGTACCTGATCAAAATACCCAGGTGGAAACTTGGCTTCCACCTGTTGAATCCCTGTTTCTAATTGGCCTGTTCCAAACAATGCATCAAAATTCCCCTCTGGCTGATTTTGAATATTTTTCCGCGATTGCTGTAAACATTAGTCTCGAAAAAATGCCTCCCACTGCAGGAAGAGGGGGCCTGGGAGCGTAGCGCGAGTTACACCCCTTCAGTCTTGGGGGGTATTAAGGTTCTGAAGCAGGCCTTGTAAAATGGACCTGGTCCATGGGGCATGAACACTGTCATCCTTGATAGCCTGGTGTAGTTCCTTCAGGTCTGTGGCGGAATACAGATACCAGGCCTGAGGCTTTTGTCTATTGGGGGCGACATTGACCAGAAATGTGTGGACTTGCTCTGATAAGTGTGTAGCGGTAGGAGGAGTCACCGAAGTGGAAGCTTCTGGACAAGCAGCCAAAGAAGTGGTTTTGGAGGCTACAGGAGAATTCGGACATGTGTCTGTCAAAACGGGGGTGGGCGAAGAAGCAGCCGTGGAGGCAGAAGGAGGTTCCGGACACGGTGTCTGCAAAATAGGGGCCTCAGGGCAAGATGCAGAGGAATTACGGTGGGTCAGGATCATGACAGGCCTTTGCTTCTTCTTGTTTTTAAGGTGCTGGTTAAGTTCTATGATCACTTCCTTTATCTCTTGGACCTCAGCCTCTAGGTCCTTAAGCCTTTTGAGAGGTTGCCCTATATATCCCTTAAAAGCTGCTATGATGATCAACAGGATATAAGGTGCAGCCCTGAGAAAAATGTCCCAGATATATAAAAATTGTATACTGGAAAAAGAATGCAGAATTTGGAAAAGATTTTCCATGGTGGAGAGATCTCAGGAAAACAATAAGAAAGAAAAAAAAATCACAGTGCCTTAACACAATATTGCAGATACCCAAAAGGTGTGTACTTATTTAGGAAGTCTTCTTGTAGGGTGGAAACAGGATGTGATATAGAGAGGGTGGAGCGAAAAGTGACTGGTGGAAGATCAGGCTGTGACAAGGAGAGGGGGCGGAGCAGGTGAGAATTCTACCACTAAACCACCAATGCCCTGGAGGGAGTGTGGTGCTTTAGGTAAATGTAAAAATGATTTATGTAAATAGACCAAAGCTTTGAATGGGATCAAACCATGTAAATAGACCGCTTTGAATGGGATCAAACCAATCCCTATACAGGCATACCGGTGCTTGGTTAAGCAGAAGCCAGGGGGAGCTGGCATACTACCCAACAATATACTAGATACGTATATATGTGTGGGTTTATTTCTGGACTCTCTAATCTGGTCTTCACTGGTCTAATTGTCTATTTTTATTCTAATGCTATTATTCAGTACTTGATGTACTATGAATTCCAGCAACATTTCATCAAGATCTGTAGCTTAGTTTTTCATGAAAGGAAGTAAGACTAAGTCTTGTGCAACATAGTTTACTGGAAATAGGGAATATTTTATCTTTTGTTCCTGACAAAAATTCAAAACATTCAGTATTATCCAATTTAAATTTCAACTCATTGTTTACATTATTTTCTTTTGAAACACATTCTCTATTTTATGAGCATAGACTCAAAACCAGAAAAAAAAGATTCTTTCCTAAGTTAAAACTTCAAAAGAAAACAAACAAATACTTCAAGACTGCCATGAAAATTGGCATTTCTACTGTACATCTTAAGGATGATCTGTGAGTATTTCAGTAAAACCTTTGAAGGTGTAAAATGCATCAAATTAAAAACCATGTCTATAAAAAAATCTGGCATCAATTCTGTCAGCATCTCTAGGGAGAAGGAAATCTATTTCAAGATGTGAGTGAACACAACTGGGAATGAACCTATTTTCTTGATAAAGACTATCTACATATCCCATAGTCAATCAGTTATGTTAAAATGAAAATAGTGCAGGTTTGTGTCAAGGAAATAACAGTGAAGTGAAGTACAGAGAGAAAACAATTTCCAGATTGCACAAAGTCAGAATGTTAATAGAGAATAATCAACTCTTGAGAATTAGAAGGCAACTTTTAAATAGATATCTAGTTCAATCAATCAAATGTTCATTCATTCACTACTTAAATGCATCCACAGATAAAGACCTTATTACCAACTGAGGAAACCTGTTTAACCTCAGAGCAATCATGACAACTAGTAAGTCTTTGGTAATTTCAGAAATCTGTGTTCTTATAGTTAATATTTGTTAATCTGATTTATACACTGGCATTACTCTGTCTAGCCGGTTAATTCAACATATAGTCCCACCAACCCTTTTTCCTTTCACCTTTTACCATTCAGGGAGGGAAAAAAAAAAAAAAAAAAGCCCTAAATATTCAATTTTCTGAGAACAGAACCCAGTTATGGCTAATGAACAGTCAAAAAGGTTAAGGTGGGTTTTTGAAAAACTATCTTAATCTACTTCTCCTCTTTTTGTCTTAAATATAGACTACATACTTGCAACCAAGAACCATAGACACTGATTTTCACATTCTTGAAACACTGAATACAAGCAGACTTCTAACTTTAGACCTCCTCTAACTTGATAAACCCCATCAGTGTCCAGGCAGTGACACAGATGATTGAGGACACATTTTACCATACTCAGGGACCTGGGTTCAAACCCCTAGTCCACACGTGCAGGAAGAAAACTTCACAAGCAGTAAAGCAGCACTGCAGGTGTCTCCCTTTTCTTTCCTATCTCCTCCCATTCTCTTTTAATGTCTCTCTATACTACCAAAATATTGGAAGGAAGGAACAGATGGAGGGAGGGAGGGAGGAAGGGAGTTAAGAAGGGAGCCTAAGAGAAGAAGGTGGAAGGGAAGGAGGGCAAAAGGGATGGGCACTAAGAAGCAGTGGATACCTTCTGCAGGCACTAAGCCCCAGAAATAACCCTGGTAACAATTTGGTGTGGGGACATGGGGGGGGGAGATAAAGGAGACCTCATCAACCCTGACAAATATGAACTCAAGAGTTTCTGGAATCTGTAGCTGAATGCACACCTATTTACTTATTTATTTGTTTATATTTTTATTGGGGGATTAATGGCTTACAGTCAACAATAAAATACAGTAACAAAAAATAAAATATGATAGTTTGTACATGTATACCATTTCTCAGTTTTCCACATGATAATTCAACTAGGTCCTCTGACATCATGTTCCTGATCCTGAAACCCAACTCAGAGTTCTTTACTTTGGTATAATATACCAAACCCTGTCCAAGTTCTACTTTGTGTTTCCTTATTTTTCAACTTCTTGTCTTTATTATTAGTGATTTAATAATTATTGACAAGACTGTGGGATAAGAAGGGTACAAGTCCCACCACGAAAGTGTCATATTGCATTGGAAGGCTCTCTATTCTTTATCCCTTTGGGAGTATAGACCAAAGATCTCTAAGGGGCACAGAAGGCTGGAGGTGTGGCTTCTATAATTGCTTTTCTGCTGGCTATGGGCGTTGGCAGGTCAGTCTATACCCCCAGTCTGTCTCTATGTTTCCCTAGTGGAGTACTGCTTCCAGGAAACACTGGTGAGGTTGTTGCCCAGGAAAGACAGGTCGGCATGCATACCTATTTAATACACATACCGTATGAGCATACTGAAAGGTCAAATAACTATTATGCTTGAGAACACTTCATATTTTAATAAAGAGGAAACATTTTAGTAAACTGGACAGTTATTGTCAAGTTGGACGTATCTATAATATAACATTATACAATTTAAATCTATCACATAGAATACACCAAACAGTAAAATGAATCTAGTAAGCAGAATTCAGAGACCTTGATTAAACAATTTCTGTATTTTTCATGGTATATTCCTCCCCTGTTATATCTCTTCTTTCTTTTATTTTTATTTTAATTTTATTTTATTTATTTATTTTTTTTACCAGAGCACTAATCAGCTCTGGCTTATGGTGGTGCAGGGGACTGAACCTGGGACTTCGGAGCCTCAGGCATGACAGTCTGTTTGCATAACCATTACGCTACCCCTGCCTATCTCTTCTTTCTATTCCTATCTTACCTCAGCCTCATCTCAATGTTCACATTAAGTTAAGATTTCTAAACCCTGAAGAATCCTGATAGAGCGATCCAATTTGTTTCTTCTTTTTTCCCAAGTCTATCAGTTTGCCTGTTTTCTGTAAATTGCTTGCAGAGATATAGCTTAATCTTAAAAAGGAACACTGAATTTCAGCTTTCTCTGAATCATCAAATTTGAGCAGCAAGTTGCAATGCGATTTAGAGATAGTGATCTTCTGTAATCTTTTTAGAAAAGCAACACGCTCCACTAGAAGTGTGTCTAAAACTTTGACATACTTGTCTAGTTCATACTTAATGCACATTATCAATAATGATAAAAATAACATAAGAAGTCTTATATAATAATTTTAACTGGAATTTTCCCATAATTTATACCCAATTCAATCAAGTTAAAGAAACACTATAATTGTATCCTAATAGAATTTTTATTTTAGCAACCACATTTCTGAGTCAGCCAATAAGACTGATCACATAGCCCCTATCTACTTCCAAGAAAACTGCCAAGGAAGAAACTATGATCTTAACAAAGAATAAGCTTTAGCACAAAGTAAGAACCTCAGCCTCGTCTCTAAAAAGAAAAAAGTAGAAAATCTCCAGAAGCCAGAAGTTTTGTGGCATGGCATCTTCTGCATTCTTCTTGTTGTTGTTGTTGTTAGTGCCTGATGCACAGAATATGGGCACTGCCCTGCTCTCCACTGGGAATCCATAGGGACGCCGGAGATTATTAACCAAGGCCCAGATGTCTGCTGTAAGCAGACAGAGGAGAGGGAATCCTGCGGTGCCTAGCCTCTCCTTTCCTGGCTTCTTCCACAAATATTTACTAGCGCCTGCTCTTTTTTTTCATTTGTGTTTTTGACAGAGTTTCAGTGGCAAACAAGGCAGGCACTGACACTCCCTCTCATAGAAATTATCAGTTAGTCACAGCTTGTGCTCCTGAGGTCAAAACTATAGGTTAGATTGACACTTGTATTCCAGTTTTTTGATCAGTATTTATAAAAATCTAGCTTCGCACCCGCCACTCTATTCCTAGCCAGCTTATCCCCAAGGACACCTCAGTCAGGTTCACCTCTGAGACAAAAGACCGTGTATACCTTCTGTAACAACTAGAGGGTTCCATCTCACATAGAAGGAGAGCCTTTATCACTAGAAAGACTGGTGAAGGGGCCAGGTCGTGACGCACCTAGTTGAGTGCACATGTTAAAATGTTCAAGGATTTACACATCCATCCAAAAAGATCTGTGTACACATATGTTCTTGGCAGCACAATTTGTAATAGCCAAAACCTGGAAGCAACCCAGGTGTCCAACAACAGATGAGTGGCTGAGCAAGTTGTGGTCTATATACACAATGGAATACTACTCAGCTGTAAAAAATGGTGACTTCACCGTTTTCAGCCGATCTTGGATGGACCTTGAAAAAATCATGTTGAGTGAAATAAGTCAGAAACAGAAGGATGAATATGGGATGATTTCACTCTCAGGAAGAAGTTGAAAAACAAGATCAGAAAAGAAAACACAAGTAGAACCTGAAATGGAATTGGCATATCGCACCAAAGTAAAAGACTCTGGGGTGGGTGGGTGGGGAGAATACAGGTCCATGAAGGATGATAGAGGACATAGTGGGGGTTGTATTGTTATAAGGGAAACTGGGAAATGTTATGCATGTACAAACTATTGTACTTACTGTTGAATGTAAAACATTAATTCCCCAATAAAAAAATTAATTTAAAAAAAAGTTCAAGGATTTGGGTATGAGACCCCAATCCCCACCTGCAGAGGGAAAGCTTTGCAAGTGGTGAAGCAGTGTTAACAGGTGTCTCTCTATCTTTCCCTCTATCCTCTGAATTTCTCGCTGTCTCTATCCAATAAATATAATCTAAAATTTTTTAAAGAAAAAGACTGGTGAAATATTTTGCAAAAAGGAACTCAACCATTTTGTTGGGCTTCCTGGAGGTAGATTACATTATAGAACTTAAATGAGAATTTACTATGATTTTTTCACATAATAATTATGAGATTTACTTTGTGAAAAGAGAGTCTTCCTTGGGAGTCATGGTTATTTATCCTATCGATTTTACATTTTTACAAACATCTGTAGACTTGAAGAGTTGGGAAAAAATATTCTGGAAGAGGCAACTTTCATAAACAAACAAACAAACAAAAAACCTTGGCTACTGATCAATGCCGAGTTGCCCTTACAGATTAATGTAAGAAAGAAATATGTCTAAAGGGTTATTTAAAATTAAATTGGGAGCACTCTGAACGGAAAATAAATTAAACAAAATACCGCTCAATCCTTCCTTAAAATAAATAAGCTTTTAATTTGGTAAGGTGTGTTTGTTTTTAAGAAAACTGAAGCTATAAATGAAATGTAACTATCTCAGCTTTGGAAATACAGCTGAGGCTACCTCTTCATATGTGTAATTACCCTTGGAATATGTTGTGAGAGTTTAGAACAGTTTTACTTACAAACTCAACTCTAAATCAGCCACACTAATGAAGGGAACTTCAAATACCGAATGTTTTCTAAGCGCACAAATAAAACAATAACCTAGTTAGTTTTGTTTGACTTTTTTTTGTGTGTATTTCCAAGTGAGCATATAAAAAGCAAATAAGAAAGAAAAGAAATTAGGATGCTGAACTTCACCTTCACTATGTTACAGAGACAAATATTATTTTAAGAAGACACATTACAGCCCCCTTCTCATGGTCTTGCTTTATTTTAACTATGCTGAGTTTAGCCCTTGTCATTCCCTATGGAAAATGCAAAGGGGGTAGAATATAGCAAATGGATCATAAAAATATCTTTAGGCTGGCCTTTCATTTCACTTTACTGCAAATGCCACATACACAGACACCAAGTCCAAGTGCCTCACACTTAGCAGGTACTTCATAAATGGTTTCTAAATAAATACCTTCCTCAGTAACACCGATAACCTAGGATAATCAATATTTATCTAGAAATACGATAAGTCAATGGGAAAACAGGGTGTAAGACTGTATTCGTTTAAAGGGAAACAAGTAAAGAGACTAACTGGAAGAACAGCTTTTCACTATATTTTCCAAGTTGGAAGCAGACAGAGGGGAAGTGACTTAGATGGCTGCACGCCATGTCTGGTCTTTTCCTCCCTTTCAGAGATTCAAAGGAGGTCTCGAAACTTTACATCAGGCTCAACCTGACGCTGTTGACTGGCTACGGAAGAAGGGCAAACGCTAGAAGAAGAAGAGGCCAACCTAAATAAGCTGTCCCATTTTGCAGTGCTTCCTACTAAAAACATTTCTCTCCCCACCACTTGTATCTTTAAAGTCACAATGGATTGTTTCTGGCATAATTTTGCCAATTGCAGATCCCCTGCCATGTGTCTGCAGACTCATCTCAGACAAGAGCACCTTTTCAAGGCCCACTGACACACGAAGAAATGCTCCACTTCACGCATCATTAGAGACATGCAAATTAAAACTCCACTCAGATACCATCTCACACCTGAGAGAATGGCTGACATCAACAAACCAGGAAATGGCAGGTGTTGGGGAGGTTGTGGAGAAAAAGGAACTCTGCTCCACTGCTGGTGGGAATGCAAAAAATGGGGGGGGGGGGGCTCTGTATGAAGAATCCTTAAACAAATAAAAATGGAATCACCTTGTGGTCCAGCAATACCACTCTTAGGCATCTACCCAGTGGACACTCAAACACTAATTGAAAGGGGCATAAGCACACCATGTTCATAGCTGCAGCATTCATAATAGCCATAGCATGGAAGCAGACTGGCTACAGAAGCTGTGTGATGTCCAGCAGGGAAGCAGTGACAGAAGCCAGAATTCCCACCTTCTGCACCCTGTGAAGAACTTTGGTCCATATTCCCTGAGGGAGAGAAATGATAGGGAGAGAGGACTAGGGGCTTCTGAATTGCAGTTCCATCAGGACCCAGAAAGAGAAGAGGGAAAAAGTAAGGACATTTGGAAATAGTAACACATGTAGGTGTGACTTAGAAAGGAAGAGAAGGCAGGATCATAGACAAAAATGGGCAGAAAATATATAAATATAAACAGTTACAGAAATAATAGTCAGCCCATATCTGTGTCCTTGGGAGAACTACCGAAGTTTCCAATGAAGGAGATGGAACACAGAACTCTGGTGGCGGAAACAGTATGGAATTATGCCCTGATTATCTTACAACTTTGTAAGTCAATATTAAATCACTAACTTAAAAAAAAAGCTATGGGATATATGTTCCATGGAATACTACTCTGCAATCAAAAAAGATGATATTGTGTCCTTTGGGACAAAATGTATGGGACAGGAAGTGATTATACTTAGCGAAATAAGTAAAGAGATAAAAGATAAATACCAGATGACTTTACACATGTGGAATCAGAGATCTGATTTCCATGAACTTGCCAAAAAAAAGAGCAAACTGTAAGACTTGTCAGAACTAAGGTGGTTATCTTTGGGAAGATGGGGATAAATAACTTTGGTGGAGGGCCCATGAGATAAAGCACATGCGCACACGTATCCATAAATTGGGAGAAAATATACACCTTAAAGTAAAAGTGAGCAATAGTGACTCAGTAAGTACAGCAAGCAAATAGAAAGACCCAAAAAAAGACAACATGAAGTGCTTACTCAACTATTTTCTACATAGAATTAGATACCCTCCTCACCTACTCCATATTTCACTTCCCTCAATCACTCTAAGTTCAACCATGTCAGATAAAGTAAGGACTACAAAAGTTGGATAAAGGCAAGAGACCAGCACACTTTAATGATGGCCCTTTTAATCACTACCAGGCCACCCATCATCCGGGACCCTAGTCAGGGAATCCTCAGATTCCCACATAGATATGATGGGCCTAGACCTCTAACAGATCCCTCTCTCCACCATCACTGGTCATCTCCATCAACAACAATATCATAAGCCCTCTTGTGGGCCTCTACAGGACATTGCCCTCAATATAAAACAACAGTAGTATAAATTGCCCCACCGAGGGAGGCTGGATCAACATACTCTGCCACTCATTGAAGACTGGTCCTGAAATGAGTGCAGCCTAGAATGTTCCTAGCTGTGACCATGGAATGTGAGCTCAGACTGACAGGGATGCAGAGGTTACACAGGCTCCTGTGCTAAATATGAATAGACATGGGCCCTAGGTCAGATCAACGAAGTTTATAGTTAATGGTAATTATATTCTTTTCCCATATTTGGTAGCTTCCCTTTTCCCTTATCCAGCTTTCTAGTCCTGTCCTCAAATCTGACACCAGCTTCCCAGACAATACTCCTAGACCATTTGCATGTTAGCTGTTAGGCTTAGGCAAAAATTAGTAAAATCCTGGGTCCCTTGGAATATATCTAAAATAGACATCCTAGCTTCTTACAACCTGAAGGCCCAAATTCCATCTGCTATACCTTTTACCTTTAGGTCCCTGATTATTAAATAAATTGTTCTGCTTTATATCTTAATGTTTTTCAGCCACCAAGTTGCAGATGCTACCATGATACCAACCTGACTTCCCCGGACAGGTGACCGACCTCAGCAATGTGTCCTGGAACCCCCACCTCCCCAGAGCCCTACCCCACTAGGGAAAGATAGAAAGAGACTGGGGTTATGAATCGACCTGTCGATGCCCATGTATGGAGAAACAATTACAGAAGCCACACACCTCCACCTTCTGCACCCCAAAAAGATCTTTGGTCCATATTCCTAGAGGGATAAATAATAGAGAAACTTCCAGTGAAGGGGAGGGGATATGGCACTCTGGTGGTGGGAATTGTGTGGAATTATAGCCCTCTTATACCAAAAACTTTAATAAACAATAAAAAGAGAATTTTGGTGGTAAGTGTAGTGTGGAATTATACATTGTAATCTTACAGTCTTGTAACATACTATTAATGACAAATAAAAATAGTATCTTTTTTAATCAAACATTTGCTTGATTTTTTTCTCATATTGTTACTGAAAGTATAAAGAACTTAGAGTTATTGGGACAATGTTACTAATATTCATAGCAAAATGCACGGAAACTTTATATATTGAAGTAAAACTGAGCATTAACAGAATGACAAATGTTTTTTTTTTTTCTTTCCTCTCTCAGCTGTGGTAGATATAACCTCAGCTACCTCAAGACTCAAAATCTATAATATTTCAGTAATTTAAGAACACTGTGCAGAGTCTCTAATATTGTAAAACCACTTCTGCCAGCACTAACAATCTCAAATCTGGAACATTCTTGAAAGAACAGAAGAGGAATACTCTTCTGAAGAATTATTGGAGGCATGATTGCTCAACAAAGGAAGGCTACATCTTTGCTTTAAGCAAAGTGAGAGTGAATTCAAAGTGACTCTTGTACCATTTGATAAGTACTTCCCAGAGCTGAAGGAAGCTGATACAAGAAGCTATGGCTAGATTGGCTTCAAAGAACAGAGCAAAAAGAAATAAAGCACGAAGCAAACATATGAAATGTACCAAAGCCAATGGTTGAGAGCTGCTACATTTAGTGACTGAGTTTTCTTGCAATAGTCATACTGCAGTGGGAACTATATATGAAAGAGCAAAACAGGAAGTCAGGCAGTACAGCAATGGGTTAAGCGCAGGTGGCGCAAAGCACAAGGACTGGGGAAGGATCCCGGTTCGAGCCCCTGGCTCCCCACCTGCAGGAGAGCTGCCAGATATGACAGAGAGAAATGGAGAGAGGATGGGAAGACAGGGGGAGAGAAAGATAGACACCTGCAGTCCTGTTTCACCCCTTGTGAAGCGACTCTCTTGCATGTCAGAAGCCGGATCTGGAACCACTGCTCACTTGCCCCAACTCAACAAAAAGAGCCTACTCTCTGAGAAAAGCAAAAGCTATTTCTTCTATATTGCTGTTAGTCTATTTTCTAATTAATAGTATCAAAACTGTGCATTTTCACTATTTTTCATTAAAAATAAGCAGTGTGTTTCTACTCTATTATCAAATTTTTAAAGATTTAATTATTTATCAATGCAAAGAATAAAGAGGAAATACAGTGTCACTCTGGCTCACATAATGCCAGAGATGAAACTCAAGTCTCCATGCTTGAGAGTTCAATGATTTATCCACTGTGGCTCCTCCCAGGCTGTTCTATAGATTTTTTCTTCACTGTGTAGTGTTAGGGGGTGAACTATTGCTTATTAGAGCCTTTATAAAGGGAAATATTTGCAGTCCACCAAAGTCAATGGTTAGAGCCAGTTGAAAAACAAGATCAGAACAGAAAACACAAGCAGAACCTGAACTGGAGTTGGTGTATTGCACCACAGTAAAAGACTCTGGGGTGGATAAGTGGGGAGAGTCCAGGTCCTGGAAAAGAATGGCAGGGGCTCTAATGGGTGTTGTATTGTTATGTGGAAAACTGAGAAATGTTATGCATGTACTAACTATTGTATTTACTGTCGAATGTAAAGCAAATTAAAAAAGAATAAAGACATTTAAAATAATAATAATAAACTGGTTAGAGCCTAGCACATTTAGAGGTTGAGCTTCCATGCATTATAAGCACACAACAGTGAGGGCTGTGCATGAGAGAGTGACATAAAAATTCTTACCCAAAACCATCATCACCACAAGGCCTGGCTAGACCAATCTGAGATCTCACAAAGCATGGAGATGTTTTCCCCAGCAGTGCTGGCATGCGGATAAGAGAAGCACATTATTCTATCAGAACTGATTTGTCATGGAGTGTGCAGCTATGTATCTAGCAAGGAAATGGCAGGAGCAAAGGTTTCTCTCGGGGACTCGAGACACTGTAAGTTGACAGAATTAATAAAGATATATTCGAAGTATTATGAAACTGCCCATTATTTTTTTTCTGGGAATGGAAGCCAAAACCAACAGCAAACAAATGGCCCAGTGCAGCCAGGATGGCAGGCATGCCTTACATTTCATGCCAATTACTTCTTCTCATATGACAAGCAGGCATTAATTTTCAACCCTTGACCTAAATTTCACAGAGCTGGTTTTCAAACCAAAAGAAACACTAGCTATCATAAAAATGCTATGACAGCCTGCCATGTGATGAGGAATCTCTTTGGGCTCCCAGCCAACAAGTTTGGGTTGGAGTCTGCAAAACTTTTACAGGGTGGAAAAGTGAGTTAGGGGAAAAAGAGGGTAATTGTCCTCCCTTGCCTGAAAGGTCTTACTTATCAAAATATCTACCATACTCTGGATGATAGAAAGAAATGACTGAGTTAATAACCCAGTATCTACTTGTCTCCAGAGTGTCTCAGGGGCTGGCAGAACATGTCCTCAGCTGCTCAGCTGCTTCCTCTCTTTAATGCGCGCGCACACACACACACACACACACACACACACACACACACACACACACACACACACAGTTTAACTTCAGGGAGTCAGGCCGTAGCGCAGCTGGTTAAGCACAGGTGGCTTAAAGCACAAGGACTAGGAGTAAGGATCCCGGTTTGAGCCCCTGGCTCCCCACCAGCAGGGGAGCCGATTCATAGGTGGTGAAGCAGGTCTGCAGGTGTCTATCTTTCTCTCCCCCTCTCTGTCTTCCCCTCCTCTCTCCATTTCACTCTGTCCTATCCAACAATGACAACAATAATAACTACAACAATAAAACAAGGGCAATAAAAGAGAATAAATAGATAAATATTAAACAATTTTTTTAAAGTTTAACTTCTGCCTGTCTTAAATATTTCAAGCACAAGGGACTGGTGTAGGGGAGACTTCTGACAAAAAGCTGTATAATACAGTATGGCCTCTGTGAGTGGGATATCATTGCCAAAAGCACTTAGAGTGATAGGCAAGCATGAGATGATGCTGACCCACTAAATGGTTCCCAAAGGGCCCTCAAAAAGAAGAAGTAATATTCAAAAGTGCCCAACATCTTCTCAAGAGGATTTTTTTTTTAGGAGAGAAAAATTTAGCTGTGAAGACTCACAATGTGTTAATCTGAAAAAAATGTTGTGAGGATACAGACCCCAAATGCAGAGAAAGAACCAGATCGTAAAACATTCTTAGATTGCAGCCAAGTTCTAGATGAATATCAAGGCTCAAAGACCTTAGTTTTATTTTCTAGGGTAATGGGGATCTTAAATGAAATTCTTTTTGCCTGACAACCAATTCAAGTGTCTATATAAGTCCTTTTCAAAATCTAACTCCACTGTTTCACATTACAAAATTGTTTTTGGCATGATTTTAATAAATGCTAAAAGATATGAAGCAGCAGCATATTGCAGTATCAAACTAGACACTCCACATCTTTCTGCACTTCATTTATTTCATTCAGTTATTTATCTATCCACTCATTTACCACTATGCATTCAGTGTTTCTTACATTTCAGATACTGTGCTAGTTGCTGATAGTGACACTATGAACAAGACAGGCAAAGCAAACTCCAGTTTTCAAAAAGACATAGAAGAGAGTATAATTATACTTTGGGCTATAGAAAACACTTAGCTAAGTCAAACCCCAGGGTCCACTCCCAGGTTGTGCTGGGAATTGAACCTGGAACCTCTGAGCTTCTTTCATGAAAGTCTTTTGCAGAACCACTATGTTGTCTTCTCAGCACCAATCAAACAGAACATAAGAGATACTGCCTCTTTGTATATAATGTAATTTAGCAGTCCCTTGCCTTAACCACTTGGCCACCTCATCCCCGTATATAATGTAATTTAATCATAATTGTTAGAGCAATAAATCTCTTTTATGAGAATTTATGTGAATGTGAAATATACATACAAAGTTAAAATTGAAAAACTGCTTCTTTCAAGTTAATATAGACACAATTTATATATCTTATCTCAATAGTAATGATAATCACATCTCTTTAAAGCTTGGGATTAAATACCTTTCTTGAAAATTGAGTTTTTTCCCTAATAGTTTTTTATAAATATGGCAAAAAAAGAACACATTTAATATACTTACCAAAGCAGTTATCTTTTTCAGAAATCAGTGAGTAACCTCCACAACTTCCAAACGTGTTCTATCTAACCCACTGTCATCTGTAGAATAAAAACAGTGCTGTCGTAACACTTACTATGCTTACAGCTGAATCTTAACTGTTGTATAATTCACATAGAAATAAAATGTCTAGTGGGTGGAGGAGATAGCATAATGGTTATGCAAACAAACTCTAATATCTGATGCTCCAAAGTCCCAGGTTCACTCCCACACACCACCATGAACCAGAGCTGAGAAGTGCTATGAAAAAAAGACAAAAACAAAATTAAATTAAATGTCTAGTTAAAATATCATATAATACCACTCTCTGAATGGAGGCTGGGTCATCTTACCCTGACACTTGAGAAAGAGTGCTTCTGAAGTCACTGTAGTCTAGAATGTTCCCAGCTATGACCATGGACTGTCAGCTAAGTCTGACAGGGACTTGGGAGGCTGTACAGGCTCCTATGCTAAATATGAATAAATATGGTTCCCAAGTTAGATCATTGTGGCAAACAGTTAATTGTGCGGGCCGGGCAGTAGTACAGCAGGTTAAACGAACATGATGTGAAATGCAAGGACCAGCATAAGGATCCCAGTTTGAGCCCCAGCTTCCCACCTGTAAGGGGGTCACTTTACAAGCGGTGAAGCAGGTCTGCAGGTATCTTTCTTGCGCCCTCTGTGTCTTCCCCTCCTCTCTTGATTTCTCTCTGTCCTATCCAAAAACAACAATAACAACAACAAGGACAAGAAAACAGAGGGGAAAAAAAAAACAACAGTTAACTGCATTTATATATTTTATTCAGGTTTTCAGGAAATGCTCTGCCCTAATACTGCTTCCTAGTTCTATTTTCAACTCTGGTACCATCGTCCCAGATACTTCTAGTTTACCACCATGTTAGCTATCGAGATAAGGCAAAGATTGCTAAGACGCATGCTAAGGAGCATACTAAAACAGACTTCCTAACTTCTTTCCACCCTAGTGTCCCTACTCTGCTCTATTCCTACTTTTTGCTTCCTGTTCATTAATCATTTTGTCCTGGTTTCTATGGGTTCTGTACATCACAAGCTAGGACAAATGAAGTCTTACACAATGTCTATTTGAATTGTTCACAAACAATGTAAGAATAATAACATTCATACGTGACTTCCAGGGATAAAGAAAACTAAGAAAATAGGACAAGCAAGTTTTACTTTTATAGCTGAATATGGTTTTCTTTAGTGGATGAATAAGTTTAGTGCAGTGTTCACTGACTCCAGGGACAGATATTAGAGGAAATATCCACAAGGCTTGTTTGTGATTTTTTGTTCTTTTCTCTCCCCACCACCACCTCTCCCACAAAGAAAAGGATCCAAGAACTGTGAGCTAGTGGTTTCCTTTTCCTTTTCCCATAACTCAAAAACATAATTTTCCAAATGAAAATGAGGCAATTACTTCTTTAGTCATGACACAGAATGACCATTTTCAGAAGATAATCAAAGACAAATCCATTCAGTGATATATCATTGTAATCAATAAGAGAATTTTTTTCCTACATCTGAAACATTAATATCCCTCTCATGAAAATAAAAGATATAAACATAAATAAAATAAAGCACAAATGAATCTGAATATTTTGAGTGGCTTTACCTCTAGATAGAAAAAAATGTACATATTTTTCTCTGATTTTACTTTTAGTAACTGAATAGTGGTTTATAAAATTCTAAATTTTCTATAGTATAATTTCGTACTTGTGTGTGTGTGTGTGTGTGTGTGTGTGTGTGTGTGTAACTCACTGCACTCAACACCATAGTTCCATGTCTCCCCCCCAATAGTCACCATAGTTATCACAAAGTCCAAGACCAGTTTGGTAAGGAATGTGCTCTACCACACTGAGCTATCTCCTGACCTACTTAACAGACAGTTTGGTTGCTGATTGTTGCTGTTTATGTGTTGTGTAGTTTTGCTTTTACAGGTTCATTTTAAGTAGAGAGGATGTACAAACATACAAGGGCCATAGGTGTATCTACTGGGTTTCTTATGGAAACAAGTGCCATGGAGTCCTTTTCATTTTGCATTTATTGTTTGTATTTAGGCAGTGAGGACAGTGGGTTCAAACCCAAGCCCACTGAGGAATCAAACATTGTCACTGTGAGAGAACTCAGTCAAAAAGACTGTCGTTGATTGTTTTGCAAGAGGCATCAGGAATACTCAGCATTGCATCAGGCATGGCCCCTCCATCAGCAAGTGCTGGTGCACAAAGCTGGGAAAGCTCCAACCCTTGCCGGGCTAGCTTCGCCAGAGAGAAAGACGAGGAACTCATGGCGGCGTGGTAATAATTCTTCATTGATGCGGACACCCCAGAGCCGGATGTGAGCACAGGGGGTTTAGGCCACGCGGAGCTAGCAAAATGGCCACCTCCTGCTATGCACGCCAGCCCTTTCCCAGGTCTTCTCCAGGTCGGGACACGGAAGGGAAAGAGAACGAAACCAGAACAACAGCGGGCTTTACAGAGTAAAAACAGAAGTGGCAAGTCAGGAACGGGATTGGTTAGGAAAGGGGGTGGTGAAAACAAGGCACTCTGGGAAGGTAGAAAGCTTCCATAGCAACTGTTGTAAAGGTTCTAATCAGTGGGATTAACCAATACCCTGCAGGCAGGGTGGGTCTCAGGCAAAACAACGATTATGTAAGTAGACCATAGTGTCAGCAATGGAGCATGGAGCAGAGTGGGGAGGGGGCTGGCTTTAAGGCCCAACAGACCCTTATGCAAACAACTTGACTTCCCTACCTTTGGTATGGTGGGGCCCACCTCACATTTCCCATAGAGCAGAATATTAACTTGGCATGGGATCATTTATCACCTAGCCATTGTAGGCATGGCAGGGCAGCTCCAACAAGTAAACATTCTAATACGCTCTCACTCCAGGAAAGCAAAGACAAAGTGGAGAGGGCAAGTCCATTATAAGCCTAAATGCTTAATAACTAAGTGGGTTAAAGATTTAATAATAGCTCCTTGTCTGCAGAGGGGCAAGAAGAATTCTCCCACAAGCTAAGGGAAAATATCACACACAGAAAATAAATAAATAAATAAATCTAGTATTTATTTGCCCATTATAGAATCTGATTCTATACACTGGCAGAAAAGCTGCAAAGGAATAACTTTTCCAGGAAAGACTGCCAAAAGTCAAAATGATCATTACAAAGGTGCTATGAACACACCAAAAAGAGGAAGACATTAGGCAATTGGGTCATCACCAACTCCCAGAAAAATGTCTTCAGAGACCCATCAGCATGAAGAGGAAAGTACCTTAACGAAGACTCTCTGATGGCTGAACTCTAGCTGTCTTGGAAACAGCATCTCTGTCTTTATTATTCTCTTAGCAGATGCCTGCAGCTTTGGTGGTTTACATAAAATCTGGACTATTTTTCTCCAGATCAAATCTATATATTTGGTGTTTGCATTTCTGAGATCTTTGCTTAACCATATAAGGCTAAGATTATGTCTGTGAGTACAGGTACAACTAATATTACAAGCACACAGACATACATGCATACTCACATTAAACACTGATATACATACATATATCCAGACCTTAGGAGTGGGAACATGCTTTCTGATGCATAAAGTATTCTCCCTCTTAGAGATTATTTTTCATTTATAAACATAGCATGGTCTTGATTTACTGTGCTCAGCTGGTAAGTATGACTTACTTATTAGCTTGCAACAGATTTTAAGACTGCTGAATTCTCCAAAGTTTATCCAAAGCCCTGCAGCAGAGTATGTGACACTTAGGAGACACTGAGTATATTAATTTTTTTTATTTTTACTTATAGAAAGGAAACACTGACAAAAAAAAAAACATAGGTTAAAAGGGGTACAACTCCACACAATTCCCACCACCAGAACTCCGTATCCCATCCCCTCTCCTGACAACTTTCCTATTCTTTATCACTCTGGGAGTACAGACCCAGGGTCATTATGGGGTTATTCTTATATTTTTTTATTTAAGAAAGGATTAATTAACAAAACCATAGGGTAGGAGGGGTACAACTCCACACAATTCCCACCACCCAATCTCCATATCCCACCCCCTCCCCTGATAGCTTTCCCATTCTCTATCCCTCTGGGAGCATGGACCCAGGGTCATTGTGGGTTGCAGAAGGTAGAAGGTCTGGCTTCTGTAATTGCTTCCCCGCTGAACATGGGCATTGAAACTCTAGTGTACGTCTGCTTTCAGGTATATATTTTGCAGTAGTTTATGGATACGTGTGAACATATGCTCTCTCTCACAGAACCTGGTCTATATCTAGGTTTGGGGACTTTGTTAGAAAGTGAACCACCTGAGATGAAATTAGAGTGTACTATGAAAGGAAAGGTCTCACCCGAGTAATGAAGCTGAAGGGTTGTCATTCCACACGTGAAGTCTCTGGACACAGTCTGAAGTGAAGCATGTCGAGGTGGCAATCGTTGCGTTGGTTAGGTTGTGATCGGCGGATGCAATATTATTTGATATGGATTGGGAGAGGCATACGGGAAAGTGGGCCCTATCCAAGGGTTCCAGGACTGGGGGAAGTAGGGGCTCTATAGTGGAGATGTGAGGTTCCTGCTGTCTTAGGGTTCAAAAAGACAATCGATAGTTAATGTTATTATCATCACATTATTTGGTAATTGGGTTAACTTTGAAAAGTCCTTTTGTTAGGGTTTGCTGTACAGTACCCAGTATCTTGTATATAGCTGTGCTATTGGTTGCTTCTAATCTACTTGGTCTAGGCTTTTGAGAGAGTCCGCATATCAAATACACAGCCTATATATTAAAAAGATTCAGTTTGTGTTTTGAAAAACTTTGAGACATACAATTGATTTATCCCCCCTCTCATATTAATTAACTAGTGATTTATATGACTACATTTTACTAGGAGTGTACATAAACACCATTCCCACGACCCAAAGACTGTGACCCATCCCTCCCACCCACTCCCACCCCCCACTGGCCCAGGAAGCCGCATGTCTACCCCTCACCACAGGGTTTTTACTTTGGTGCCCTGGGGTTATTCTTATTTACAGAGGCTAAATAACATATTGAGGTCAATCAACAAATTGAAGATGTGCCTTATTCTTTTGTATAAGTTCAAAGTTCACAAATATTTTAGGATGTTACACCTCTCTTCCCCAGGTGCAACCAAGCCTGTCAATAAGTGTACAGTAACATTACAAGTTCTTGCATCTTAAGCTAAACAAATAAGCTCAACAGAAGCAAATTTACTTGAGAATTACTTGAAGACTATTAGGGTTGTCTAAAATTACTTTCCTTCACCTGTTTCCCATGGTGTGATCTGAAACTGCTACTGTCAGTATGGACACAAAGCGCTCAGAGGCTCTAGTAAAAACTAGTTCTTTGACTATGTGAAAAGGATGGTGGTTATCAGAGGAACTGAGGTTAGTGGAGATAGGTGGAAGGTTCTGTTTGCTATGATGGCATAGGCACTATGGTATTGGGTATGGAGACTTGTACACACACACACGCACACATGCACACACACGCACACACACGCACACACACACACAAACTCAGGAGAAACTGTACTCCTAGAATCTTATCATATTGCAAGCCATTGTTGTATCAGTAAAGCAAATTTGGGGTGGGGTAAGGCTCTGATAGAATATAAATATGTTACTAGCATAACTGAATTTCCCTGAACCTTAACACAGGCAGTTAAAATTGAATTCCATGTGAAGGGATAATTTAAATGTTTCCAGCTTTATTTGTTTAGATAGGTCCTCAATACCATCCTTACCCCCAACCCTCTGCATACTCCCTTCCACTGTCTTTGCATCTTAAGATGGTATCTCAGACCTACCCCTAAATAACCTATTCCTTCTGCCTCCCACAGAGACTGGATCTGTGCAGGCACCAAGGCCCAGTGATAATCCTGGTGCCCAAACAAGCAAACAACAAAAGGAATTCGAGTCTATGCAAGAAGCTGTGTCACGAGCAACAGCATCTCACTTCCATTCTGATGCTGGATGTGCACAGAGAGTCTCCTTCTCCTTTTCTTTCCCTTTCTCCCCCCACCCCCAACTTAAAGTCTTATAACTTCCCTTAAATTTTCTTTTCTGTAAATTTTTTAAACTTTATTTATTAGAGACAGAGACACTCACGAAAGACATGTCTCTGATATCTGATGACTGTAAAAAATGGCGACTAATCCCTAGCACTGCAAAAACGGTATCATCTGTTTTACATCTACACCATGCCTCGGCCTCGCGTGAGCTTAATGTGCAGCTTGGCGATACGAGAATCCGGCATGAAGCCCAGCCAGTCTATCTTGGCGTTACTCTCGATCGCACCCTGTCATTTCACGAACATCTCATAAAAACTGCAGCAAAGGTGGGCGCGAGGAATCACATCATTGCAAGACTGGCCAGCTCCTCATGGGGCGCGAGCGCTTCCACACTATGATCATCATCTCTGGCATTATGCTATTCCACTGCAGAATACTGTGCCCCAGGATGGTTCCGTAGCCCTCATGTCCACTTGGTCGATTCCAAATTATATTCCTCCATGAGGATCATTTCTGGAATCATCCGTTCCATCCCGGTTCCATGGCTGCCAGTTCTTAGCAACATCGCCCCGCCAGATATTCGTCGGGATGCGGCATCATCTAAGTTCATTTCCCACGTCTACGCTCGACCGGACCTGCCAATATACGCGGATATCTTCGCCCACCCTGGCTAACGCTTGACGTCTCATCACCCAATCTGGTCCCCTACGCCTACACTGAACTTCTCTGTTCCAGTCTCTTGGAAACAGAGCTGGCAGTCAGCTGAGGTCAAGAACAAACACCTCATCACAGACCCCTGCAGGCGTCAACCCGGCTTTGACCTAGCATGTTATGATCGGGCCCTCCTCAATCGCTATGGAACAGGCCATGGCCGGTGCGCCGCTATGTTCCATCGCTGGGGAGCCAGAGACGACCCGAACTGCCCCTGCGGCTGCAGACAGACTATGACCCACATAGTCAACGACTGCCACCTCTCCAGATTCAAAGGAGGTCTCGAAACTTGACATCAGGCTCAACCCGACGCTGTTGACTGGCTATGGAAGAAGGGCAAACGCTAGAAGAAGAAGAAGAAGAGACAGAGAGAAATTGAGAGGAGAGGCAGATACAGAGGGAGAAAGACAGAAAGGCCCAGTAACCCTGCTTCACCACTCGTGAAGGTGAGGGACCTGGGACTTGAACCTGGGTCCTTGCACATCGTAATGTGATCACTCAACCATGTGCACCACCACCTGGCCCCTCTTTCCTTAAATTTTTTAAAACATTTAAAAATATTTATTTATTTGTTCTCTTTTGTTGCCTTGTTGTTTTACTGTTGTTATTGTTGTTATTGTTGTTGTTGTTGTTGATGTCATTGTTGTTGGATAGGACAGAGAGAAATGGAGAGAGGAAGGGAAGACAGAGAGGGGGAGAGAAAGACAGATACCTGCAGACCTGCTTCACCACCTGTGAAGTGACTCTCCTGCAGGTGGGGAGCCAGGAGCTCAAACCGGGATCCTTACGCCAGTCTTGCACTTTGCGTCATGTGCGCTTAACCTGCTGCGCTGCCGCCTGACTCCCCTCCTTAAATTTTTAATTGGCCTTTCTCTACTCTCTGTAGAGCTCAGCCACAGGCTCCATCAGGTGAAGAGAACAGGTAAAAATAACAGATTCAAGTCATCCACAAACACCTGCCTGGGAATTAGATTCTTTGTTTTCAGATTTTACTGAGTTATAATTGTCAAATAAAAATGACATATATTTAAGGAGAATGAGGTGACATCCGATCTGTATATACACTTTGAGATGATTGTCACTATCAAGCTAAGTAACACACAGATTGTATGTGTGATCAGAACAATCAACATGTTTCCAGCACATTTCAGTGATGAAATATGTTCTATTAACGCTATTCCCTGTGCTGCACATTAAAGCCCAGAACTAACTTTTTTTTTTTTTTTTTGCCTCCAGGGTTATCGCTGGGCTTGGTGCCTGCACTACAAATCCACTACTCCCAGCAGCCATCTCTTTCCATTTTATTGAATAAGACAGAGAGAAATTGAGAGGCAGGGGAGATAGAGTGAAAGAGAGAAATATAGACACCTACAGACCGGCTTCACTGCTTGTCCTCCCTGCAGGTAGGAAGCCAGGGGCTGGAACCTGGATCCTTGCTCAGATCTTCGCACTTAGTATTATGTGCACTTAAGCAGGTGCACCATGGCCCAGACCTATGATTGTGCCCTTTAGCTAACATTTCCCCAGGTCCTCCCACTCCAGACCCTGGCAATCTCTATTTTACTCTCTGCTTCCTAGTTAGGATTTTTTTTTCTTCAGATTCCACATATAAGTGAAATTATATAGTAGTATCTGTCCTCCTATATCCGGCTTATTTTACTTAGGATAATGTCCTTCAAACAGACTATTGGGCTTCTCAGTGGAGATCTCTGAATGACTAGACAAACGATACCTGACAAGAATAGAAAGTGATGAGAAAGGTCATCAAGGCTAGGAATCCTGAGAAGCTAGAAGTCCATCATAGGGAGAAAATTTCAGGAACTGGGTGTCTTGAGGAAAATTAGACATGAGCAGCCTGAGAACACTGGGTACACAGCAAGGGAAGCCAGAGGACCTATTGCTAAAAAAAGACATGGAGGTACACTAGAAACGAACTAAGATAGGCATCAGAGTTCCTGAAACTCAAGCCTGGAAAACAATTGCAATTTTCAACAGATCATCAAGTATGTGAAAATTCGTGAAATTCCACACAAACACCTTATTTCATATATTTGTTATTGGTCTTCCCCAGAACTGGCTCCATTCCATCTTTAGCCAGTCATAATATCAGACTACATAACATCAAACAGCCAGTCAATTCAACATTAATCAAAACTCCAGTTAGCCAGCCAGCTGTTTTCTGTCCACAACACCAAGCAATCAACGAACTAACTTCATTGCCTAGAAAGAGGGAGTAGACCAGATGTCTGGGCATTATAACAATTTTAGGGGCCAACTGAAAGCAGAAGTATTTGTTGTTATTTTCACACACAATCTTAAAATTATCCACCTTGCAATTTTTTTCTCATGGCTAGGACAAAGACCCAACAAAAATCTAAGCAATACATATGCAAACTGATGTACACGCATGCGATGAATTCTAGGAATGAGCATATGTGTTACAAAACATTCCACTTATGGACGGGGGGGGTGATACACCATTTCATACAGTCTCAATATTACCAGCTTAATTGAGCATGACGCAAAATTGAGTTTTCTGCCAGTTTGTGACTTTTCTATGCCCTGCCCTGCCGTGCTCTGTTCGCAATTTCAGAGAACAGTTCTAGGTTCTTTAGCCTTCTGATGTTAGATAACAGAAGACGCTACCAGAAGATGAAGCCCTGGAGGAAGGAATCGCTGGAACAAACTCCCTTCTTTCCCTGTTTCCAAGGACTTCTCTGGAAACTACAGTTCCAGAGAATAGGTAGCCCCTATTTCCATGTTCAAGTTCCCACCAGATAGCCACAGCTGTGGTTCCTTGAACTCCCTCTGTGACATCTGTGAAATCCATACTCTGGACTAAAATTCATCTACACAGAAACCTAGTTTTTTTTTTGTTTTTTTTTTAGTTGGATGCTTGAGTGATACTCAGAGTAATCTGGAATAAAAATGGATCTTCTCAACCTGGGGCTTGAAAAACTGGTCTACAATCTACTAAACAGCAGCTCAAGGAAGTCGGGTGGCAGCGCAGCAGGTTGAGCACACGTGGCGCAAAGCGCAAGGACCAGCGTAAAGATCCCACTTTGAGCCACCGGCTCCCCACCTGCACAGGTGGTGAAGCAGGTCTGCAGGTATCTGTCTTTCTCTCCCCCTTTCTGTTTTCCCTTCCTCTCTCCATTTCTCTCTGTCATATCTAACAATGACGACATCAATAACAACAACAATAATAACTACAACAACAATAAAAAGACAACAAGGGCAACAAAAAGGGAAGTAAGTAAATATATATTTTTTTAATTTAAAAAAAGAAAGAAAGTAAGTTGTGGTCTATATACACAATGGAATACTATTCAGCTATTAAAAATGGCAAGTTCACCTTCTTCACCTCATCTTGGATGGAGCTTGATGGAATCATGTTAAGTGAGCTAAGTCAGAAACAGAAGGATGAATATGGGATGATCTCAATCATAGACAGAAGTTGAAAAAACAAGAGCAAAACTTGGACTGGAGTTGGTGTATTGCCCCAAAGTAAATGACTCTGGGATGGGAAGAAGGTTCAGGTCCTGGAACATGATGGCAGAGGAGGACCTAGTGGGGGCTGAACTGTTATATGGAAAACTGGGAAATGTTATGCATGGACAAACTACTGTGTATTACTATCAATTGTAAACCATTAACCCTCCAATAAAGGAAATTTTTAAATGAACAAATATATATAAATATATACAGATAGTTATAGAAATAATAGTCAACCCATATCAGTGACCAGGGGAGAACTATTATAGCTTTCAATGGAGGGAATGGATACACAGAACTCTGGTAGCGAAAATGGTGCAGAATTATACCTCGGTTATCTTATAATATTGTAAATAAATAATATTAAACCACTAGTAAAATTAAGATAAATGACCAAAAAATTAAAAAATTAAATAAAATATGTGTTATATCACCAAGTGTTGGATTAGCAACTAGCAGCAAATATTTGGGAACCCCCTAAGTATTTGAAAATTAAATAACTCATAAATAAAAAGGACATGAGATACTTGAATAAATCAAAATTACAACATGTCAAAATGTATGTGCTGCAGCTAGAGCAAATTTTAAAAGAGGAAATAAAATAGAAAATCAGAAAGGTCTAAAATCAACTATCATGGCTTCTGCTTTATGAAACTAGAAAAAAAACTGCAAAATTAAAAACAAAGTAAGAGAGTAGGAAATATTAAAGAACTGAAAAACAATGATACAAAAAGACAGTCCAAAAATAATGAAAGCAAAATTTATTAAAAGCTGGGGTTAGAGAATAAATGAAGTTGATAAACATCTAGTCATATTCATGAATATAATAAGAGAATAAATTAATTACTAGTACTTGAAATAAATTAAGGGAATTACATATCATCATATATCTGAAGGGAAATGCCAGATCTTTAAGAGTATATTATCTAACTGATATGGACACGCTCCGTGCATAGAGAACAGTGAATGATTTTACATTCTATCCATAATATTAATAACAACAACAACTGATTATTTACAGTTCTTAGGTGAACTTCTAATAATCACAACAATAATAGAAAAATGCCATTTATTCCCATTCTACAGATATAGATTTGGAGACTTGTTCAATGGAGATATGAAAAGATACTTTAGTTATGATAACAGAAGAAAAAGTATGAGCCAGAAGAAGTAAGAATTGAAGTCTTGGCAATTCATCATAAAAGAGAAATGGCTTGAGCCAGTGCTCACAGGATCAATGTTAATGACTGCCAAGATTTTTCACTCTAAATGTCATAGTCTGATACTAACAGCAATCTAGTCGCTTAGCAAAGTACTTTAAGTCAATTCTGCAGCTGTTTCAACACTTACTGAACACCTGCTCTATCCTAGGCTCTGACATCACAGTGATGACAGAAGACAGAGAATGTACCGATATATGTACAAAACCAGCACACAGCTCGATGCCACTGCGTATAGTCCTCACCCTCAAAAAGCTTATACTCTCTTTAGTTGCCTGTGTACATGTGTACATATATGTAAATCAACAAAAAGAAACATAGGAAGTTAGCATCTGAGCTAATCTGAATAATGAGTTCAGGAAAGCCTGAAATTAGTATGAATTACCCAGAGACACTTTCATACTAATGATGCTTTAAAGTTGAATAATAAAGTCAGTTGCAAAAAAAAAAAAAAAGTCAGTTGCATTGGCTACCTATGGTTTCACTCTTATGTGAACCGGACCCCAGCTTGTTGTTGAGTGCACAGCTTTCAGAAGTGTCACCAGCAGATTTTCACTAAAGCATTTTGCTTTAAGTAGACAAGAGAAAGGACAGCGATACACAAAAGGGTGGGAGAGAATTTCCAAAACAAAAAAGAAAAAGGCTACAAAGCTCATTTGATATGCATGCAATGTCCCTGGACTGAGCAATCGAGATAAAAGTTAAAATAGAGGAAAGATTTCCCTGACCCAGGGCTTTATTGATTTCTCAAGACAAGATACTTTGATGAACAATTAATAAATGTGCTTCAAACATCAAACCTAACAGAAAATAGAAATTTTCTTCCAAAGGATACATCAGTGAAAAGCTTGTGGGCTGGGGCAGAAGCCTGGTCTGCTCAAATGACAGGACACAGGGCAGGAGCCTCCAAAATGTCCAGGGGATATTCCCATTGCAATTTGTCAGCAGAGTAGAAAATGTTCTTAGTGACAGGAATACACAGCCCAGAATATAGCCTTCCCCTCACACCTGGCTCAAATCACCTCAGAGCTATGTGGCTCTCCTCTCGTGGCTCCCTATAATGGCCCCAAATGCCAATTAAACATCTTTACCATCTCTGTGTCTAAATGTGGACACAGGTATCAAGTGTGGATGCCTGGTGAGACTAATTAAGTATGTTGCCCAAGTGTGAAGCAATCAGTCCTAGAATGGAAGAAGAAGAAGAAGAAAAAAAAAAAAAGGAAGTAACTCCCAGAGGTAAATCTGATACGGTTACTGTCCTTATAGAAGTTTCATAAGACCGCAGCTCTTAGCACTAAAAAAGCAAATGACCCCATCCACAAATGGGCAGAAGATATGAACAGAACATTCACTACAGAGGAGATCCAAAAGGCTAACAAACATATGAAAGACTGCTCCAGGTCACTGATTGTCAGAGAAACGCAAATAAAGACAACATTGAGATACCACCTCACCCCTGTGAGAATGGCATTCATCAAAAAGGACAGCAGCAACAAATGCTGGAGAGGCTGTGGGGACAGAGGAACCCTTCTACACTGCTGGTGGGAATGTAAATTGGTCCAGCCTCTGTAGAGACTGTCTGGAGAACTCTCACAAGGCTAGACATGGACCTTCCATATGACCCAGTAATTCATCTCCTGGGGATATACCCCAAGGACTCCATAACACCCAACCAAAAATATGTGTGTACTCCTATGTTCCTAGAAGCACAATTCATAATAGCTAAAACCTGGAAGAAACCCAGGTGCCCAACAGCAGATGAGTGGCTGAGAAAGCTGTGGTGTATATATACACAATGGAATACTATGCAGCTATCAAGAACAATGAACTCAACTTCTCTGACCCACCTTGGTCAGAGTAGAAGGAATTATGTTAAGTGAGCTAAGTCAGAAAGATAAAGATGAGTTTGGGATGATCCCACTCATCAACAGAAGTTGAGAAAGAAGATCAGAAAGGGGATCTGACTAAATTGAAAGTAGGGCACCAAAGTAAAAATCCTGTGGTGAGGGGGAGGGTGGACATGTGGCTTCCTGGGCTGGCAGGGGAGTGGGGGTTGGTGGGATGGGACACAATCTTTTGGTGATGAGAATGGTGTTTATGTACACACCTATTAAATTATAGTAATATTAATCACTAATTAATATGAGAGGAGGAAAATTGATTATATGTCTAACAAAGGGACTTTTCAAAGCTAACCCAATAACCAAATAATGTAATGATAACAGTAACTATCCATTTTCTTCTCAAACCCTAAGACAGCAGGAACCTCACATTTCCACTATAGAGCCTAAACTTCCCCCAGTCCTGGGACCCTAGGGTGGGGCCCACTTTTCCATATGCTTCTCCCAATTCTTATCAAATAATGTTGCATCCGCTGACTGCAACCTAATCAAGGCAATGAGTGCCACCCCAGCATGTTTCATTTCAGACTGTGTCCAGAGACTTCATGTGTGGAACGACAACCCTTCAACTTCATCACTCGGGTGAGACCTTTCCTTTCATAGTATACTCTAATTCCATCCCAGGTGGTTCACTTCCTAACAAAGTCCTAAAACCTAGATACAGACCAGGTTCCAGGAGATAGAACATATTTTCACAGGTATCCATAAACTAGGACAAATATATACCTGAAAGCAGAAGTACACTAGAGTTTGCAGTGAGTACCCCCCCCCCCCCAACACTTCATCTCCACTATTCCAACCTTTGGGTCCATGATTCGTCAACAATTTGTTTGGCTTCATATGTTAGCTCTCTTTTCAGCCACCAGGTTCCAGATGCCATCAGGATACCGGCCAGGCTTCCCTGGACTGAAGATCCCACCAATGTGTCCTGGAGCTCCGCTTCCCCAGAGACCCACCCTACTAGGGAAAGAGAGAGGCAGACTGGGAGTATGGACCGACCAGTCAACGTCCATGTTCAGCGGGGAAGCAATGACAGAAGCCAGACCTTCTACCTTCTGCAACCCACAATGACCCTGGGTCCATGCTCCCAGAGGGACAGAGAATGGGAAAGCTATTGGGGAGGGGATGGGATATGGAGATTGGGTGGCGGGAATTGTGTTGAGTTGTAAGCCCCCCCCATCCTATAATTTTGTTAATGTGTCCTTTCTTAAATAAATAATTTAAAAAAAAACTCATTTTCCAACTCTTTCCCTCACTAAGTCACCATTTCCACCATGACAAATTCTAGCATCATAACATGGCCCTATATTGCCACCTAGTGCCTAGAAGTAAACCTGTATGTGTCCCAAGGTGGCATTTTCCTGCATTCAAGGCACCAGCATGACCAGTGTGTTTCCTCCTTCTATTACTTCAGGGTGTAGGAAGTCACAATTATGGGTTTATTTTACTGTAGTTCAAACTATCATTTTTAGATCATTCTCCAGTACTCTGAACCTGCAAATCATTTTACCAGGATAACTTCCTCAGCACTTAGTATATAATATATAGTAGAATAATAATATAATAACTCCCTTCTTCCCTTCTCCCTATTATCCTTTATTATTGAGATGTAGAATCTCTAAATAGAAGTGATACATTCTAATGCTACTATTTGAGGCATGAAATATAGTTGGGAAGAGAGGTTTGCAGCTAATAAATGCATCCCAATTATTCATAACATCAGCATTTGACTGGCTTTAGAATCTACATGAGTATGTTTATGCCCACATCCAGGCTCACAGATATTAAGGAACTGTCACTATGAGACACATGGTACCATATGGAAAGGGGGGGGGGGGCTTGTATCCAAGTCTTCCGGTGTGATGCAGTATCCACAAGTCAAGATGAAATATATCCAGGTCTTCTAATTTCTGACATGCAGATGCAGCATAAAACCAGGAAATGGAAAGATACTCTTTAGTCCTGCAATTTCTTAGTTACTTTCTGATGTAGAATCCAGTTTGATTTCTTTTAAAACATCTGCCTCTTTTCCCAAGTATGGGGAGCCTTTGGCCTTCTGCTGTGGATTTATTCACATCTACCCAAAGTCTGTAATCTCTAGCCTCTGGTCTTTGAGTGGCATCTGTACATCTCAGAAAGCGTTAATACAATCCCAGAATAGTACAGATCAGTATAAGTTAGAGTTCAGGCTCCTTATATCTTTCCACTTCCAATGTAGAAAAAATGAGTCCCGAATAATTCTTTTGGCTCCATAGTCATTGATAAATTGTACGGCAGTGACAGCTAGTGTTCATAATGTATATTGCACTTTTCACCAATACAGTTTTTTCTTTAACCTATGATCTTCAAATTTTATCATTCATAAAAAAATCCCGATTCTTAAATACAAGTAGCGAAGTCTCTCTCTCTGTCTGTCTCTCATCTCTGTGTCTCTCTCTCTTTCTGCCTCCAGGGTTATAGCTAGGGCTCAGTGGCAGCACTAGGAACCCACTGCTCTTGGTGGCCTTTTGTTTGTTTTTGATAGAACAGAGAGAAATTGAAAGAGGAGAGGGGACAGACAGGGACAGAAAAAGACAGACACCTGCAGACCTGCTTCACCACTTGAGAAATGGCCCCCTCCCCTCCCACTGCAGATGGGGAGCCCTAGGTCTTGAACCCAGATCCTTTCACGGGTCCTTGTGCTTAGTACTATCTGCACTTCACCCAGTATGCCACTACTCGGCTCCCTACATTCTGCTTCTCTAAAGCTGGGATGATATACACCATGAAAATCCCACTGTTTTCAAGCCTTTCCCAGTGCCTAGGCGATCTCATTCCAGAAAGTGCCATGGCTCTTGCTGAAATGCAGCTTCTACAATGGCAGTTTGGGGACACACCCAAAGAGTTTACATTGTTTTCACAAACTCTCAGTTTTATGCCCCTATTTAAACCTAGGCATTCCTACTTTTTTTTTCTTCTGGTCACCAAGGTCCCACTGCTCTGAGAGGACATTTACAGCTAAAACAAGAGACAGAGGGAGAGAGAGAAATGCACCATAGCACAAAAATTTCCTCCAGTGTTGTGGGGACCAGGTAGGAGCCTGGGTCATAAACACAGCAGAGCAGACACCCTCCCAGATGAGCTATCTTGCCAGGCCTTTTACTTCTTCACCACAGCGTGAATCCTCTGGTAACATGAACTACTGAGGCCTCTTGCTCAAGGGTTAAACAGATCTTGCTTAAACCTTCTCAACTTTTTTTTTTTTTTGGTCTACAAGATAGCTATAGTCAGGGCGAGGGGAGAAATCAATTACTAATGGGAGTCCTGCCTAGTCCAGGCCTGTCCTTTCTAGACCAAACCACAGTATGGAAAAGACAGGAAGGCTTAAGGCAGTAATAGCCCCTATTAGCACCTTACATCTATGGATCTATGGGAACCAAAGTTCCGATTGCCCTACCACCTCCCCACAAAGATGGAGTTCAAGAGAATTCACTGGTGATGGGGAGAAACAATAGGGGAAGATGACCAGAGGACTCTGAAACCCGACTCGATCAGGATCCGGAGAGAGAAAAGGAAAAAAGGAAGGACATTTGGAAGTAGTAATAGGTGTGAGTGTGACTTGGAAGAGGAGAGAAGGACCACAGGAGAAACAAAAAGGGCAAATATGTATAAATATAGACAGAGAATTACAGAAATAATAGTTAATCTCTACCCGCAACCTTGGGAGAACTATTGTAGCTTCCAATGGAGGGAATGGAGATACAAAACCCTGGTGACAGAAACAGTACAGAATTATGCCCCTGTTATCTTATAACTTTTTAAATTGATATTAAGTCACCAATAAAATTTAAAAAAAAGAATTCAGGGAGTCGGGTGGTGGCGCAGCGGGTTAAGCACAGATGGCGTAAAGCACAAGGACAGGCAGAAGGATTCCGGTTCGAGCCCCGGCTCCCCACCTGTAGGGGAGTAGCTTCACAAGTGGCGAAGCAGGTCTGCAGGTATCTGTCTTTCTCCCCCTCTCTCTGTCTTCCCCTCCTCTCTCCATTTCTCTCTGTCCTATCCAACAACGAACAACATCAACAATGGAAATAATAATAACCACAACGAGGCTACAAATTGCTTAGTCAATAAATAAATATTATAAAACAAAGACGTGTTTCTCTGTGTAGAACGTATGGCAACCTTGATAGATCAACTGTCAGTGAGCAAACACGGGTAAATACTGCCAAAAACAAGACTGGAACTGCTCCTTGTCATTGATGTGGTACAATCAAGCTACCAGAAAGTTCTGGAGAAGGGAAAGCTCACCAAACAGCCTGTCGTCATGAAGGCCAGATTCTTCAGTAGAAGAGCTGAGGAGATTAAGGATTAAGGTGTTGGGGTGGGTGGTCATTGTATCGGTAGTCTGAAACTACATAGGAAGGTTCATTAAATGTCGAGAGAGAGAGAGAGAGAGAGACAGAGAGAGAGAATGTAGTTTCAAGTCTAATTCTGTGACCAAGTAAAAGGATAAAAGCCAAATGTTTACATGCTTTTTCCTTTATCCATACCTTTTATTATTTCTTCTACTACCCTGCCTTTTTTTTTTTTGCCCCAGGCTTATCGCTGAGGCCGAGGAATGCCTACACTTCTGATGGCCATTTTTTCTCTTTCTTTTTTTTTTGTTTTTGTTTTTATTAAATTGGATAGGACATAGAGAGGTTGAGAGGGGAGGGGAAGATAAGACAAGTGAGTGAAACACATCCACATGCAGACCTGCTTCACTTGTGTGAGTCCTTGTGCTTTGTACTATGTGTGCTTGACCTGATGCGCCTCCCCAGGGGCTCCTCATTACCCTGCCTTTACATCTCACTGTTTCTCAGCCAGCTAGTGGTTCCAAGCAACTTTCCTTAAAGTAAGGCATACATTGTCTCCAAATTTCTAATGTGATTTAGACAGGCTTGGTTGAGCAGAAAAGATTCCCTATTGTCTGTTGGGGTTTTAGAATGCTGTTGTTACTGAAAGAACTAACTACAATTGTTTTCCTAGGTTGAGCATTTCATAGTGACAATATAGTCTTTAGTTTGCTTAAAAAGGTTTCCCTTATTACTGAGAACTAGTGTTTCTTAGAATAAAAAGGACACCATTTGTTTATCAAAAAGTTTTCAGGTAGACAAAGGAAACCCCAAATATTGGCCTCTGAATAGTCTCACACTCTAGTAATGTCATCAGTCCTAAAAGTTCTATGAAGCTATAACTTTGGCTGACTTTGCCTCTTAAAAAGAACAATTCAAGGGGGTCGGGCGGTAGCGCAGTGGGTTAAGAGCATATGGCACAAAATGAAAAGACTGGAGCAAGACTCCTGGTTCGAGCCTCCAGCTTTCCACCTGCAGGGTGGTCACTTAACAAGCAGTGAAGCAGGCCTGCAGATGTCTTTCTCTCCCCCTCTGTCTTCTGTTCCTCTCCCATTCTCTCTGTCTTCCCCTCCTCTCTCGTTCTCTCTGTCCTATCCAAAAACAATGACAGCAATAACAACAATAATAATAAATAATAACTACAATGATAAACAACAAGGACAACAAAAGGTAAAAAATAGCCTCCAGGAGCAGTGGATTGGTAGTATAGGAACTGAGTCCCAGCAATAACCCTGGAGGCAAAAAAAAAAAAAAAAAAAAAAGGCCCTGAAATGAGTGCAGCCTAGAATGTTCTTTGCTACGACCACAGAATGCTGCAAGCTCAGAACTATAGGGATGCAGAGATTACACTGGCTCCTGTGCTGAATATGGGCCCCAGATCAAATTGGTGGGGTTTACAGTTAATATTTTTAAAATTTATTTATTTATTTTCCCTTTTGTTGCCCTTTTTTTTAAATTGTTGTTGTAGTTATTATTGTTGTTTTTATTGATGTCATTGTTGCAGGATAGGACAGAGAAAAATGGAGAGAGGAGGGGAAGACAGAGAGAGGGAGAGAAAGACACCCACAGACCTGCTTCACCGCCTGTGAAGCGACTCCCCTGCAGGTGGGGAGCCGGGGGCTCGAACCGGGATCCTTACGCCGGTCCTTGCGCTTTGCACCACTCCCTACAGTTAACAATATTTATACCCCTTTCCCATATTTGGGAGCTACTCTTCCCTGACCCAGCTTTCTAGCCCTTTTTCCAGCCATGACAAAACAGCTGATAAACATCTACCTAGCTATCTCTCTTCTTTCACTCAGTTTTACTGTCATGGAAGGAATAGAGTTTTTGGTTTTTTTTTTTTAAGCCAGACAAACCCAAGATGGGCTCTTGCTTACCTTCACCATATCAAGCAGTCCACTTAATCTCTCTGAATCTCAGTTTCTTTACTGATGCATCGTAGACAATTCTCCTTCCAGCAGAATCATTGGGTCAACAGATGTATGAACATATAGAAACTGGAAACAGACAAAAGCATAAAAGCATCTTAGGACAGAGATAGGACAGAGAGAAATTGAGAGGGGATGAAGACACGGAGAGGAAGAGAAAATAACACCTGTGGGCCGGCTTCACTGCTTGTGAAGCTTTCTCCCCAAAGATGGGGAACGAGGGCTCAAAGCCCCATCCTTGGTGGGTCCTTGCACACAGTACTCTGTGCGCTTAACCGGCTGTGCCACCGCCTAGTCCCCCTCAGGGAGTCCTTCTGTTACATATCCGTACCTGACAGGTTACTCTCTGTTATGGCAAGGATGAGTAATTTATGGTTCCTGGTCTCAAAGAGTTCCTACTAATCAATCAGTCAGACTTACCGTTAAGGAGCCTGGACACCTAAGCTAAATCAGAATAAAAATTATGAAATAGAGAAAGTAATGAATTACACGTATATTCAATATAAGTGCAGTAGCCACTTCTCAGAGGTCTTCTGTGGCTTCCAAGTTTTGAACTCTGTGTGTGCGCTGCCATAAAGTGTTAGCTATGTGTTGTTAGCTCATTTAATCTTCACGGTCCATGAGGTGGGAACTATTACTCACGTTTTAAAAAAGAGGAGACTAAGGGGATGAGTGGTGGTGCCCCCACCCAATTGTGCACATACATGACTTGTGCACAAAGAACCATGTTCAAGACCCTACTCCCTACCTGCAGGCAGGAAGCTTCACAAGTGATAAGCAGTGTTTTAGGTATCTCTCTCTCTCCCTATTTCCCCCATCTCAATTTTTGTCTCTATCCAAATTATTTTTAAATATAAATTTGTGATATGAATTTATACTTTTTAAACTATTTAAATAGATGAATTTTAGTAAGGGGGCTTGGGAGGTAGCATAATGGTTACACAAAAAGACGTTCATGCCTGAGGCACCGAAGGTCACAGGCTCAATGCCTATGACCAATATAGACCAGAACTGAGCAGTGTCCTGGTATAAAAAAAATAGACTAGGATAGGATAGGGTAGGGTAGGGTAGGGAAGGAAATGAAACAAGAAGGATAAAATAACTTACTTGGGGCCTGCAAAACACCTCAGTTGCACAGTGCACCTGCTCTGCTAACCGCACAACCCCAAGCTCGACACCAACTCTCACTGCGTGGGGTAAAAACTAATGACTTTGGTGCACTTGCATCTCTATCTGAAAAAGTCGACCAGGGCGGTGAAGCCTCAGCAAAGACAAATGGAAACGGGGGAGGGAAGGGACTGCATAATACAGTCCAGATATAAATATGGGAGGGGGGCAGGCGGTGGGGCACTGTTAAGCGCCCATTTTACTGTGTGCAAGGGCCAAAGGTCAAGCCCCCGGCCCCCACCTGCAGGAAGGTTTCATGAGTGGTGAGCAATGCTGCAGGTGCTTCTCTGTCGCTCTCTCTCCCTATCTCCTTCTTCCCTCTCAATTTCTCTGTCTATCCAATAATAAATAAATATTTTTAAAAAATAAAAGGAGGGAGTCGGGCGGTAGTGCAGTGGCTTAAGCAAGGACAGGCTTGGTGTGGGGATCCTGGTTGGAGCCCCCCGGGCTCCCCACCTGCAGGGGAGTCGCTTCACAGGTGGTGAGGCAGGTCTGCAGGTGTCTGTCTTTCTCTCCCCCTCTCTGTCTTCCCCTCCTCTCTCCATTTCTCTCTGTCCTATCCAACAACAATGACATCATCAACAATAATAATAACAACAACAATAAAAACCAACAAGGGCAACAAAAGAGAAAACAAATAATTATAAATAAATAAATAAATGGAAATATCAGGGTCTGGAGAGACACCTTTCCATCATGGTTATACAGAAGACTTTCAAGCCTGAGGCTCTGAGGTCCCAGGTTCAATCCCCAGCACCACCATCAGCCAGCGCTGAGCAGTGCTCTGGTGTCTCTCTCTTTCATTTAAAAAAAAAGAAACGAATGTAAAAAAGGAGGAGGAGGAGAAAGAAAAGAAATGAAGTATCCGCATGAGTAACGTGTGGGCTTGCTGCTTTTTTTTTTTTTTTTAAATGCAATTGGGGCCGGGTGGCGGCGCACCTGGTTGAGCGTACATGTTGCCATGCTCAAGGACCCTGGTTCGAGCCCCCGGCCCCCACCTGCAGGGGGAAAAGCTTTGTGAGTGGTGAAGCAGGGCTGCAGGTGTCTCTCTCCCTCTCTGTCTCCCCCTTCCTCTCGATTTTTGACTGTCTCTATCCAATAAATAAATAAAGATAATAATTTTAAAAAAAAATGCAATTGAGTGGTCCGGGAGGTGGCGCAGTGGATAAGGCATCGGACTCTCAAGCCTGACGTCCTGAGTTCAATCCCCGGTAGCACATGTACCAAGGTGATCTCCGGTTCTTTCTCTCTCTGTCCTCCTATCCTTCTCATAAATAAATAAAAGACTTTAAAAAAAAATGCAATTGCTAAATGGATGTGATAAACTTTCACGTGAGGCAAGTGTTACTTACTGAGCCTATAGTCCTGGGCTCCAAAACACTGATTCGTGAAAAGTAAGCAACTGAACAGAAGGCTGTCTTTGAAGACTAACGAGAAAGTCTCGGCGTGGACGAAGCTTATCGAAGGAATCAACGCGTTTACGCGGTTGACCCTGAGTCCACTTCGGACACCCAACGTCTCCAGCCTCCACTTCCCCATCACCCGCCCGGGCCAACGGCAGGAGGCGCGCCAGAGATCCGCTGTGCGCATGCGCATCGTTGGCTCGACGCTCCTTGCCATCCATGTGCTCGGTAGCGACTCCTCTAGTCTGACCCCAGCCAAGGGAGGGGCCGAGGGAGGGGCCCGCCCCGTCCGCGCCGTTGCCGTTGCCGTTGCCGCCGCCATCTTCCCAGCTGGAGGAGTCGGGCTCCGGGGCCGTGGGCAGCGGCGGTGGAGACTGGTACGGCTGGCTGCCTTCCGCCCGCTTTGGTCCCCCCAAGTTGGCCCCTTCTTCGGGCTGTAACTCTCACTATTGTCCCCGTCCCCAAAGCAGCCCTGCCGCTGTCCGCGGCCGCCCCGTCACTCCCGTTTCCAGCCTGTCACTTCCTTGCCCCTCAGCTAGCCGGAAGCTGTGCCTTGGAGCTGCTGCCAGGCGGCTCCGGTGGGTGTTTAGACTCCCTCTCGAGCCTCTGGCTGCCGAGCAGGACCCTCGCTCCCTCGTCCTTGCCCCGCGGGGGTCTCCGTTGGGGTCGGAGTGGTGGGGGCGGGGGACGGAAGCCGAGAGGACCTGGAGGCGCCGGTGTGGTGCGCCCGCGTCTCTGTCCGGCTGTCCGGCGAGGGCGGGGCTCGGGGGTTCCGGGGAAGAGCTGGGCCCCCGCGCGCGGCGCTGCGAGTAACGAGTCGCTGCTGTGTGTGTGTCCGTGTCCGTGTCTGTCTGTGTCCTTCCCCAGCAGTAACCTGACGGGAGAAGGTGCCTCTGCCCCCTGCGCCGTCCGGCTCGGCTAGAAATGGCCAGTGTGAGTAACTCGGCGGCCTAAGAAGCCCCGCGGTGGTGAAGAGGGGGACGTGGGGGCGTCTCAGGGCGCAGATGAACCCGGCGTCGCGTCCTGGCTTCTCCCTCCCTTCCCACTTACCTATCTCCCTCCCTCCTTCCCTCCCTCCCTCCCTCCCTTCCTACCTTCCTTTCTTCCTCCCTCCCTTCCTACCTTCTTCCCTCCCTACCTTCCTCCCTCCCTTCCTTTCTTCCTCCCTTCCTACCTACATAACCTTCCTCCCTCCCTTCTTCCCTCCCTTCCTACCTACTTACCTTTCTTCCTCCTGTGTTTCCTACCTACCTTGCTTCCTCCCTTCCTTTCTTCCTCCTTCCCTTTCTTCCTCCCTACTTATCTTTCTCCCTTCCCTCCTACCTTCTTTCCTCCCTTCCTCCCTCCCTTCCTCCTTCCCTCCCTCCCTTCCTTCCTCTCTCCCTTCCTTCCTCTCTCCCTTCCTTCCTCTCTTCCTTCTCCCTTCTCTCCTCTCTCCCTCCCTTCCTTCCTTCCGACCCTCCTACTCACCTACCTACCTATCAACCTACCACCTCTCTTTAATCTTCGCTGTTCATTCACTTACTTCCTTATTTGCCCCCAGGGTTATCACAGTGATGTCACTGGTACCTGCAGAATGAATCCAGCGCTTCCTGTGGCCTCTTTTCTTTCTTACATTTGATAGGACAGAGAGAAATTGCCCTGGATGGGGAGATAGGGAGAGAGACAGATACCTGCAGCACTGCTTCACTGCTTCTGAAGCTTACACCTGCAGGTGTGTTTGGGGGCAGTGGGGGGGGGGAGGCTTGAACCCTGGCACCAGCGGCCTTGAATATATTTTTAAAAACTTGTCAGGTGGCAGAAGAGCTCACTTGGATATTATTACGCTGCTTTGCCAAGTGTGCAACCCAGGCAAAAGACATGTCAGTTGAGTTTTATTTCCTTTGGTTAACTAAAAGGAATGTGTTGTAACCATCTGGGTACCGGGAAGAACTTTCCAAGTTCTACAGTAGATGACGTTATTCAGTGAATCTTGCTCGGAAACATAAGGCAATATGCAATCAGGTACAAATGCAAAGTACTGGTCTATTAGAAAGCTACACTTAATCTGAGAATTTTTTTAAATAACATTTTTAACGATTTTACTAGTAGTTTACCAACTTGTAGGATTATACTTTCACACCCACCTCCAAAGTTCCTGAGAGCCCCACCATCAGCCGTTACCATACTCAAGCGTTGAATCTGAGTTTTGAAATAATGATTTGGGTTATCTGAGTTTAGGGTGGGGAGAGCAGAAATTATGCTCAAATGAGAACACTGTGTTCAAACATCAAAAAGTTGTTCCACTTAGTGGAGTGTAAAATATGTGAAAAAGATTAAAAGAAATAAACTTGCACTGTAAAGTCAGGAGTAAGTCAGAGAAAGCCTAAAACTCAGTAAGTTGGGTCTTTATGTCAACTGATGACTTTGTCAGAGCTCTGTTAGGAAGATCAACAGTCAAATCAAAGTGATGATGGAACATGATAAATAAATCAAATGATGTGATGAGAAATACGTTTTAAAAGTAGCCTACCAACCTGGTTTTATTCTGGTGTTTATGAGGGTTTCCCAGCCATTAACACAGAATGCTACTATTGTTCTGCCCAGGTAGAGCCACCCCTAGCCATTAACACAGAACGCCACTACTGTTCTGCCCAGCCATTAACACAGAACACTACTACTGTTCTGCCCAGGTAGAGCCACCCTAGCACTCTTCAGAATACACATTTCTCAGCTCTACCTTTATTCCCCTGAATTGATGACATCTACCCTCCTCCCAACACATTTCTTTAAAAGTTAATATGTCCTGCATGAAACATTTCCTATTTCCCCACCTGTGTCATATTTTTTAGGTTTTTCAATATCATTTCATAATACAGTGTTTGTTCTTATACTTTTTTATAGTAAACTAAATATCAGCAAACTTAATGTAAAAGGATGAGAAAGTAAATATTTTAGGTTTAGGAGACCATAGAATCTGTGACTAGTTATCTTCTACCATTATGAACCTGTAATGCACAGACAAATGGCTGTGACTATGCTACAATAAAATGTAACCCAAGGAAAGGAAGCCTCCTACACTGCTGGTGGGAATGTCAATTGGTCCAGCCTCTGTGGAGAACAGTCTGGAGAACTCTCAGAAGGCTAGAAATGGACCTACCCTATGATCCTGCAATTCCTCTCCTGGGGATATATCCTAAGGAACCCAACACATCCATCCAAAAAGATCTGTGTACACATATGTTCTTGGCAGCACAATTTGTAATAGCCAAAACCTGGAAGCAACCCAGGTGTCCCACAACAGGTGAGTGGCTGAGCAAGTTGTGGTCTATATGCATAATGGAATACTACTCAGCTGTAAAAAATGGTGACTTCACCGTTTTCAGCCGATCTTGAATGGACCTTGACAAATTCATGTTAAAGTGAAATAAATCAGAAGCAGAAGGATGAATATGGGATGATCTCACTCTCAGGCAGAAGTTGAAAAACAGGATCAGAAGAGAAAACACAAGTAGAAGCTGAACTGGAATTGGTGTATTGCACCAAAGTAAAAGACAGGTGGATGGGGGGGAGAATACAGGTCCAAAAAAGGATGACAGAAGACCTAGTGAGGGTTGTATTGTTATAAACAGAATAAGACAAAAAGTCTTTTAATCTTCCAGAAAAAAAAAATGTAACCCAACTAAACAGTGGGTTATATTCCATGCCACTTTGGCAACCGCTGCGTTACATAATTTCACCCCAAGTCTAATTAAAGCTTATGTTTGGGAAATGTGCAACAAATGCATATTCACCCATTGTAACTCAGGCTGGGAAATGACCACAGCAAGAGGAAGTTTACCACAAAGACTACTTGTCAAAATGAAAGATAAGGGACATTGCCATGGAAACAGGAGAAAAGGTACCATAGGTGAAACTTAACACTAGCCATAGGAGAAAAACAAGGATTCAGAAGTAAGCAAGCTTCGGTTCTGTGAGGTTTGAAAGTGCCTTATTTTGAGGATAGAAGATTCTGACTAGTCATGTGCCATTCTTCTTGTGGAAAGGCCTCTCTCGGGCACAGACTCCCTGGCATGGCCGCTCTGTCGTACACCAGAAGCGGATGCCTGAGAGAATATGCTCTGAGGCAGCCGGAGAGAGTCCGCTAGGTCTTTTCTCCATGTTCGTAGCTAGAAACGCAACAAGAGATCACCAGGGGAATGTCTGATGGACAAATCCGTTTATTGATCAGAGAGGCAAGGCTTTTAAAGGGTTGCAGAGGGAAGTAGCTTGTTTATCCCATATATGGTTAAAGCAGAAAAGGGGCAGAGAGAGGTAAGGGGTTGGGAAAACTATCAGGTGAGTGATGTAAGGAATGAGGAAGCTAGGCTTTGCTGCGCATGGGTGTAGGGTCCTTGAGTGTCAGGAGCTTCAGGTTTGGTTATCGTCTTATTCAGAAGGGCAAGAACAAAGACGTGAGAAAAGCCTCTAACAGCATCTGTGTGAGCAGGAGAGCAGTTTTGGGAATGAGGAAGTGGGGTTGTCAATGGCTGACAGACAGAGTTGTCCTGAGAGCAGAGAGAAGATGGGTCAGGCATGATAACTTCTGGTATCTTGAATAAGCAGAACATTTGGTTTAAAGACAGGGAAGTAAGCTGTTGTATTGGGAATGCAGAGTCTGACAGGTGAAGCTGAGCCTGAAGGCCGTTCTCTGCCATGCTCAGTCTCTGGTAGAGTGAGGCTGACAGGAAGACCGTGTTCCTCAGGCGCCCAGCTCTCAATGGGAGGTTCCACCACGCTCAACCGCATCCTCACAGTTTCCCTACAGTCTTGCAGGGTTTAGTGTTGTTGCTAAATTGGGTATCTTTTAGATGTTTTTATTTCTACTGCAGCATTCTTGATAGTAACCTTTTTTTTTTTTTTTTGGAAAAGGGATATACACTTAAAGTAATTTAGTACTTTTTCTGATCTGGTCTTGTTTATTTTTAAAAATTAATAGACTTACTTATAACATAGCAGATGCTTGTTTAGTTTTAGAAAATAAACTGCAGTGTGAAAATTCATTAGATCATCTATGTAAGTATATATAACATTTGTATCTAAAACAACTTTAATGGTTTTGTTTTGTCATTCATAGGTGCTCTGTAATAGAGCCAGGCTGGTTTCCTATCTCCCAGGATTTTATTCCTTAGTTAAAAGGGTTGTCATCCCCAAAACCTTTTCAACTGCAGGATCCTCAGGGTCTGATGAGTCTCATGTTGCCACTGCACCACCAGACATATGTAAGTAAAAGCTTCTGTTGCTGTGCTTAAAACTGTCTCAAAAATCTTAAACCCGTGTTTCCTATATGCCTTCTAACACCTTCGTTCCATTAAAAACAAAATTATAATTCTGTCATACATGTGTCATTGGAGAACTACAATATAGGAAGCGAAGAATGAATATTCCTCTTTTTTTTTTTTTAGTTTTCCTCAATTTTCAATTTTCTTGTTTTGTTATTTATTTATATAATGGAAACACTGACAAGACCATAGGATAAGAGGGGTACAACTCCACACAGTTCCCACCACCAGAACTCTGTATCCCATCCCCTCCCCTGATAGCTTTCCTATTCTTTATCCCTCTGGGAGTATGGACCCAGGGGCATTATGGGGTGCAGAAAGTGGAAGGTCTGGCTTCTGTCATTGCTTCTCCACTGAACGTGGGCGTTGACAAGTCAATCCATACTCCCAGATTCTCTCTCTCACTAGTGGGGTAGAGCTCTGAGGAAGCAGAGCCCCAGGACACATTGGTGGGGTTTTCTGTCCAGGGAAGTCCAGTTGGCATCATGGTAGCATCTGGAACCTACTGGCTGAAAAAGAGTTAACATATAAAGCCATACAAATTGTTGAGTAAACAGGAACCTAAAGGCTAGAATATTGCAGATGAAGATTTGGGGTCTCCGTTTTGGAAATAGCTATTAGGTCTATTTTAGTTATATTCCAAAGGGTCCATGACTTTATTAGTTTTTGCCTGAGCCTGACATCTGTTATGCAGCTGAATCAAGTAATCATCTGGGGAGATGGTGTCATGGCTGGAAAAAGGGCTGGATCAGGGAAGAGAGTAGTTCCCAAATACGGGAAAAGTGTATAAATATTGTTGACTGTAAACCCCATTGATTTTATCTGGGACCATATTCAGCTTAGGAGCCTATGTGACCTCTTACATCACTGTAGGTCCAAACTCGCATTCTGTGGTCATGAGTAGTAACATTCCGAGTTGACCAATTTCAGGACCCATCTTCTTCAAGTGGTAGACAAAGTATGTTATCCAACTCCCCTTCAGAGGATGGAACATTCTCTACCATTGTTGATCCACACTGAGGGCAAGGTCTGTGGGGGCCCCCAAAGGTTCCATTGTGTTGTTCCTAATGTGGAGATGACCAGTAATAATGGAAAGAGGGATTTATTTGAGGTCTAGGCCCATCATGTCTGTGTGGGAATCTCAGGACTCCCTGACTAGGGCCCCAGCTGATGGGATGGCCTGATAGTAAAGAGTCATCATTAAAGTATGCCAGTCTCTTGCCCTTATTCAGCTTTTGTCGTCCTTACTTTGAATATTCCTTTTTTTTTTTTTTAAGAATTTGTTTATTTATTCATGAGAAAGATAGGCAGAGAGGGTTGGGCAGTGGCGCAGTGGGTTAAGCACACGTGGCGCAAAGCGCAGGGACCGGCATAAGGATCCCGGTTCGAGCCCCCGGCTCCCCACCTGCAGGGGAGTCGCTTCATGGGCGGTGAAGCAGGTCTGCAGGTGTCTATCTTTCTCTCCCCCTCTCTCTGTCTTCCCCTCCTCTCTCCATTTCTCTCTGTCCTATCCAACAACAAAGCAACGTCAACAATGGCAATAAAAACCGCAACGATGCTGCAACAACTAGGGCAACAAAAAGGGGGAAAAATGGCCTCCATGAGCGGTGGATTCATGGTGCAGGCACCGAGCCCAGCAATAACCCTGGAGGAAAAAGAAAAAAAAAAAAAAAAAAAGATAGGCAGAGAGAGAAAGAGCCAGACACCACTCTGGCACATGTGCTGCCGGGGATTGAACTCAGGACCTTGTGGCTGAGAGTCCAATGCTTTATCTACTGCGCCACCTCAAAGTTTATTATAGCCCTCATAAATAACAGATGAGAATGAATGAATGAATCAAGAGATACAGCATTGACCAAGGCTGCAAAGTGCGTGAGTATATCACCATACCTACAGAGAAGAAAACAGTAGAGGAATTGGGCCTGACCTTGGGAGACGAGGGGGTTAGGTGACCCACCTCTGCTTTCTCTGTTGCAGAACCACACGATTCATCAGACTTGCCCTTGGCCTGTGTGAAAAGACCCTGCAATATTAGTGAGCCCTCCTAGCACTGCTCCCAGGCTTATCAGAGCACCACCCTTGACTTAACTTCACTTTACTTGGAATGGGAACCTGTTGGGGACTAGAATGTGTCTAGTGTGCTTAGACCACGGGCTTCCGCCACACTGGCCTCTCAGTCCTCATGTCCAGAGCTCTGACCCAAACTTTTCTGTTCATAATGAGTTTTACTCCCCACTTCTTTTGCCCAGTTAACTCCTGGGACAACTTCCGTCTCAAATCCTACTTCCTTTTTTTTTATTTATTAAATAAAGGCAGAGAGAAATTGAGAGGGGAGGGGGAGATAGAGAGGGAGAGGCAGAGACAGAGAGACACTTGCAGCCCTGCTTCGCCACTTGTGAAGCTTTCCCCTGCAGGTGGGGACTGGCGGCTTCAACCTGGGTCCTTGTGCACTGTGATGAATATTCCTTTTTAAAGCATTTCCTTCGACTTTAGGTTTTCTGTGTTTTTAAACACTCATGGTCCTTCATGAAACAAATTTTCTTTTGATCCTTTGTTACTACTATTTTCACCATTCTTCCCGGAATCCTGTAAATGGAATTGAGACTTTCTGCATGTTAGTGTTAATCAAATCAGTAACTTACTATATGCAAAACCTGCTTCTAATCCATTTTACTTATCACTATCTTTAATCATCGTGATATACTTATGTTGCTTCCTTAATAAACCTTAATTTCTTACTTTCAGTAACAGTGCTCATATTATTCAGAAGCTGTGAATCCTTGTTCAACAACTAAAAAGTTAAATTATGTGACAAAATATGTTTGAGAAATAACATTCCTATCTTGAAGGTTTCTAATGTGCACTGAAATTTGAAAGGTATCCTCTTGGAAACTTGACCTAATGTATTCCTAAGGTACTGCACATAAATACAAGGAATTAAAGTAAATGCCATCTATTCTGTTCTCTGACGTAGTATTTATTTTTTACTGTAGTATGTCCTGGGTTTCATTCAGTATAGTGAATGTACATAAAGACTTGCTGTATGTCTTAATGATTATCCAGCATTGTGTTGTCGGGCATATAATAAAATATTAGATCAGTTCCGTAATAATGGATTTGCCTGTGAGCTGACAACTGGTAGCTTTGATTATTTATTTTGGAGCTGAGATGGAACTAATGTATTCTCAGAGGTAATGTCAAAGGACTTTCATTTAGGTGATAAATACTGATGATAAGATGAACTTTTTTCTTTAGTCTACCAGTACATTTGACTGTTAAGAAAGTGATTTTATTTATTTATTTATTTTCCTCTTTAGGCTCTCGAACAGTTTGGCCTGACGAAACTATGGGGCCATTTGGTCCTCAAGATCAGAGATTCCAGCTCCCTGGAAACATAGGTTTTGATTGTCACCTCAATGGGACCTCAGCACAGAAGAAAAGCCAGGTTCATAAAACTTTACCTGATGTGCTAGCAGAACCTTTGTCAAGTGAAAGGCACGAGTTTGTGATGGCACAATATGTGAATGAATTTCAGGTAAATTACTACTATCATTTCTTCTGCTTTTCCTGTTATTAATGCTATTATACTACTTTTCACTTAATCTGAGCTTCTTACTCTTGAAAAGGTTACAGAGAATCGATTTAATTTCAGCATTATGCAAAAAGCAACAAACATGTAAAATATACATATTGCTTAAGTTTAAACTGGCTTCTTTAGTAATTACATTGTTCTTCAAAAGTATGTGTGTAATCGCAATAATGCCTATTTCAAATGTAAGTCATTTAGCAATTGAGTTGTCAGGGATGCCATGACATATTTGTGGATAGAAAAACAAAAGTAAGTCATGACTTCTCTGACAACCCAATATTAGTATACCGGAATCTTGTCTTCCCTGTTTTTTCTGTTTTATACATGATACTGCAATTTGTATACAAGCCCAGTTCTGATGAATTTTATATTTCTTTAGAGAGCCATTTAAAATAGTAAACCTTTGAGGTCTCTCAGATTTTTCAGATATGTTAAACTTAAGTGGATGGCCTATTCATGTGTTATTTTAAAAAATAATCTCTGAGAGTTTTGTTAAATGAGTGTTTAAAACTGTTACTGCATAATAAACTCAGTAAAAGTGTGTTGAATCATTGCCCACTCAATTGAGAAGTTACTTAAGTTCTGCCAAGGCCCTAGTCTTTATCCCTACTCACTTTTCTACATGTTTTTAGGCTGACTTTGGTCAAAGCCACAATATTGGGTTGTCAGAAAAGTCATGATGCATTTTTTTTGCAGAGGAAAACAATTTTAAAAAGTATGGCATGGCTTTTCCAACAACAACCCAGTGTTAAGAGCAGCAATGTACATCTAGCCTTGGGACACATAGATGGTCTCCCCTGACGCATAATCCCTTTTAAGTCTTAGTGACTCCTACTCTGCCTACCAGTTACAGGATATAATTCCCGACTTGCTATTTCTGCTTCCACATTTCTGTCAGCTGAACATGTTTATCTGGCTATCTCACAGATTCCTAGACTTTTCATGTCTAGTACTGATTAGTCCTAAACCTGTTCTTAACAGCCCTATGATCAGTTACATAAATGACTTAACCATCTTCCCACTGTTCCAAGAAAAAAATTAAAGTACCACCATCAGTTCTCTCTCTCCAAATTGTGACAAAGTTGCAGTGCTTCCATTTCTGAAATAGCTCTTAAAATATGTGTATCCTTTCAACTCTTACTGTCAGAATTCAAAACCTCTTTATTTTGCCTGGATTCTTGGAGACATTGTGCATAAGGAACTATGAAGATAGAGTAAATGCCAGTTCAAAGATTAGCTTTGCTATTTACTTATTTTTGTGACCTTGAAAAACTGGCCTTTCTGAGCCTCTACATGTAAAACAGAGTTGACATAACCCCTAACCTACAAAGTTTCTGTGAGGATTAGATGTGGAAATGCATATGGAACACTTCTGTACACTTAGGTGATCACTAAATACTGGCTATTAATGGTTGCTACTTTCCTGTCATCTGCTTCTTTTTCTTACCATACAACAAGCATTAGATTTTTTTTGTTTGTTTCTTTTGTTTTGTTTTTAATAATCAGAGCACTGTTCAGCTCTGACTGTGCTGGTGCCTGGAACCGAACATGGGTCCTATAAGCCTCTGGATGAAGGTCTGTCACATAATCTGCTTTCTCTGCAGGGCATCAGATTTTAAGGTGTATTTATGTACTTAAGAGAGTAAGAAATGAAAGTATGGGGGGGCTCAGGAGGTAGCTTAGCGGGTGGCGCAAAGCGCAAGGACAGGTGTAAGGTTCCCAGTTCGAGCCCCGGCTCCCCACCTGCAGGGGGGTCGCTTCATAGGCAGTGAGGCAGGTCTGCAGGTGTCTGTCTTTCTTTCCCCCTCTCTCTGTCTTCCCTTCCTCTCCAACAACAACATCAGTGGCAACAATAACAGTAACAACAACAAGGGCAACAAAAACGGGAAGAAATGGCCTCCAGGAGCAGTGGATTCGAAGTGCAGGCACCGAGCCCCAGCAAATAACCCTGGAGGCAAACAAACAAACAAAAAGAAATGAAAGTACTACTTCCTCATGTACAGTGCTAGCGATCAAACCCCGGAGATGATGTGCTAGATAGAGGACTATGCTCCACCCAGGTGCACGCACTGACTCCGTACCTGCTGTTCCTCGCTGCTTACAGGCTAATGGACATTGTATTGATTTCCTTCCTGCATTCAGGGCCTCTCATCATGGCCACCGTTCATTGTGGTAGAAATACACTAAGAGGTTGAGACCCCCCGGTACAGGAGCTTTCCCCAGCGCTTTGGCATCATCCATGTGGTGCCAGAGCTTGAACTTGGGCTCTGCCCCTGGCCAGGTGCATGCCGCAGCTGATGAGTTCTCTCTCTGACCCTGAAGTCAACATTTCTGAACATAGCATCGATGTATTTCCCTACAGTTTAGATGTTTCATTTTCCTCCTTAACTCCTAGTCTTATTTCCATTTACTCTTTGCCTGTCAAAAGCATATGTTTAATTAACAAGTAATTCATCTGTGATGGTTTCAACTTTCTCCAACACAGTCAATTTCTTCATTCTTCGTAACTACAGCAGTCTTCATATTTGATTGCATATGTTTTCTTAAAGACTTACTTATTTCTGAGAGAGAGCTTGAGCACCACTCTGGCACACGCAATGCCTGTGAGTCCAAGGCTTTATCCATTGCCCCATTTCCTGGGTCATTTGTTGGTTTTCTGTTAGTGTCCTGTGCCCTCTGAGCGAAGACTGTGTTTTTACCATCATAGTGATGTATATAGTAGGTGCCCAGTAAATGTCAGTTGAATAAAAACCTCTAGATTCTTCTTTAGAACAAGACATATATTAGTAGTTTAGTTTTTATACCCATTTGAGAGATTACAGAACAAAGGAAAAGGGATATTTAGATCTCAAACTATCAGAAGCGGTAACATTGTATAAAAGCTATTCATTTTAGTTCCCTACGGAGCTCCTAGAACACCAGTTTATTTTCACATTCATCATAAAGAAAAAGTCTGAGTATATAAGTAAGCATTATTAACTCATTCCCGTTGAATTAGGTTTATTTTGAAAACTTTGAGGACAAGTTTCTAACATTAAAATGATTGAACTCCAGATTTTGTTTACTTGTACGTCTTATTCCTCTTAGAGTAATGGTGTACCTGTTGAACAAGAAATTAACAGTGCAGAAACTTACTTTGAAAGTGCCAAAGTAGAGTGTGCAATCCAAACATGTCCAGAATTGCTACGAAGAGGTACATTGTACTTTTACACTAATGTGTAGTAGATGTCATTGGATTGTTAACGTGTTCACTATTGTATTCCATCAGAATTGTAATTCCCTGTGACATATTGTCTTACTATGGGTGTCTGGAAGTATTACATGGCCCAGATAAAAATTTTCAATCATCCCCTGTCATCATACCACTATAGCGGAACAGTCAGTCTTTCAATCATCTCCTTTTAAACACTTATCGGGGGCCAGAGAGATTGTTCCCTGCATAGGATGCGTTCCTTGCCGTGTGGGTGGCCCAGGCACGAGCCCTAGTACCAAATGTGACGGACGTGTCATGGCACTGGGGATTGCTCTGGTGCTAACTTGTCTCTTCCTCTCTTTCTCTTTTGGTCTCTACATCTGAATACAAAATCAGACCTGGAGCAAACCCTGGCTTCAAAATTAGGTTTACTTATGTATTTATTTTTCTGTGAGGTAGTGACAGAGAACAGAAGACTGTTCAGCTTTGTTGAACAGATAAGAGTTGCCCTCTGTCCCCGGACCCTAGAATTTTTAATAGCTTAAACCAGTGTGAGTTTATATAGCAGCAGTTATATAAACTAATGGAACTGAGAAATGTCTGCGTAATTTTTATTTAGTAAGGAGACCAGTAACAGAAACTCAACTTTGATTTGTTGGAAGTAATATCTCAGTTCATCCAGCAAGCGCAGAGGTAAATCAAAACTAAGTTCATTTCTTCCTCTTCAAAAATAATAGGCTTTTATAACCTAGCTCAAAATCACTCTGGTTTCTGAACAGTATCTTTATGTGTGGTTTCTTTTATAAAAAAATCAAATTATTTCTGCCTGAATTTTTCTTTATTTCATTTATAGATTTTGAATCACTATTTCCAGAGGTAACAGCCAACAAACTTACGATCCTGACTGTAACACAGAAAACTGAAAATGATATGACTGCTTGGAGTGAGGGGGTAGAAAACGAAAGAGAACTGCTCTTAGAGAAGGTAATTTTTAATTTCTGACAGTTTCATCTTACTTCAATACCAATAAATCAGTGTTTTATACCAGTTGAGTAGTCTTTAGCCTTTATTTTCTGTTAGTATCTTGCAGTACATCTTGACTGAAAATAAAAACCACACTTTTTAGTGTCTTTGAAAATCCTTTGTTACTTACTTAATTTTTTTTTAATTATGTGTTTCAGGAAATGTTGGAAATAATAGTAGCAAGCAAATATCTGAATCTCCGCCTTCTCCAGTACCTCACCCCACAAATCCCAACTGCTTTGCCAGTTTAGAACTCTTGCTGTGACCTCAGTTTTTTTTTAATTTTTTTATTTATATAAAGGAAACATTGACAAAACCATAGGATAAGAGGGGTACAATCCACACAATCCCCACCACCAGAACTCCGTATCCCATCCCCTCCCCTGATAGCTTTCCTATTCTTTATCCTTCTGGGAGTATGGACCCAAGGTCATTGTGGGATGCAGAAGGTGGGAGGTCTGGCTTCTGTAATTGCTTCCCCGCTGAACATGGGTGTTGACTGGTCGATCCATACTCCCAGCCTGTCTCTCTCTTTCCCTAGTGGGGAAGGGCTCTGAGGAAGCAGAGCTCTAGGACACATTGGTGAGATTGTCTGTCCAAGGAAGTCTGGTTGGCATCTTGCTGGCATCTGGAACCTGGAGGTTGAAAAGAGAGTTAACATATAAAGCCAAACAAATTGTTGACCTATCATGGACCTAAAGGCTGGAATAGTGCAGATGAAGGCTTGGGGGGGGGGGGGGCGGGGACCCGGTTTTGTTCATAGCTAGTAGGCATATTTTAGTTACATTCCAAAGGGTCTGTGGTTATGCTGTTTTTTTTTTTTTTTTGTCTGAGCCTGAAATCTCATATGCACGTTGATCCTAATTTTTATCTGGGAAGATGATGTCATGGCTGGCAGAAGGACCAGAAAGTTGGATCAGGGAAGAGAGTAGCTCCCAAATATGGGAAAGGTGTATAAATATTGTTGACTGTAAACCCCATCAATTTGATGTGGTCTGGGGCCCATATTCAGCTTAGGAGCCTATGTGACCTCTGCATCCCTGTAGATCTGAGCTCACATTCTGTGGTCATGAGTAGGAACGTTCTAATATCAGGACCCATCTTCCTCAGGTGTAGCATAGAGTATGTTGTCCAGCCTCCCTTCAGAGGATGGAATATTCTCTACCATTGTTGATCCAAGTTGAGGGCAAGGTCCTATGAGGGCCCCACAAAGGAGTCTATTGTGTTGTTCCTGATAAAAATGACCGGTAACAATGAAGAGGGGTTTATTCGAGGTCTAGGCCCACCGGTGACCTCAGTTCTATGACAGCATCACTTTGCTTGGGCTCCACTTCTTTGCCAGAAAACACAGCTGCAGCAAGTAGGAAAATCACCTCCTTTGTTTTCCTTCTTAGTGACCAATCTTATATGACAGTTTTTTGAGTTTTACAGTCAGGGCTAGGAAGATAGCATGATAGTTATGCAAAACGACTTTCAGACCTGAAGCTCTAAAGTCCCAAGGAAAGAGGAAAAATTTTTAAAGTAGCTAATTCCTTATTTTTAAATATTTATCATCTGTCCCCTTTTTTAAAAAAACATTTTAATGTGATCATAATAATTGTTACTGTCCTTTTTATACTGCTTACCTACTGGTAAAATAAGTAGATAAATAAATAAAGGATAATAAGGCCAAAATTTTGAATAAGTGATATGTTCAGGTGATATGTAATGATTATACACTATACAGTTGGCATGAGGTAGTGAAAACTTAGCATCCTATCCAGCCCTGAACTTCATCTATCCATTATTCTTTTTTTAGTGTGCCTTTGCAGAAATATTTTATAATTATAAGTAGATAGAGATCTTTCTAAAGAGCATACAGACAAGTGTTTGCTTTTTAAAGCCTTTCATTCAAAGTAATGACCCTTAAGTTTTTTTTTCTTTTCTTTTCTTTTTTTTTCTAACACTGGGCCTCATATGCACAATTCCACCACTCCCAGACCAATTGTTTTCATTCTGATTACTGTAGGTAGGTAGGTAGGTAGGTAGGTAGACAGACAGACAGACAGACCCTTGCACTTGGTAAGTGCTCTACCAGACAAATTATCTCTGGGCCCAATGTTTTGGGCTTTTTTTTGTTGTTTTGTTTTGACCATGTGAGATACAAAGCAACCACTATACAGTTCTTAATACATTAAACTAATTGCATGTAACTGATTACAAATAATTCCTAAGGTAACTAATTAATGAGAAAAAATTTAAATTCAGACTTTTTAAAAGAAAGTATTTAGGTGGACTATTATTAATCTTTTGAACTAGTGGAGATAATGACTTTGAATTTTGAATCCTTTTAATATGTTTTTTAATTTGACTGAGTTCTCAATCTGATGGAGAAGATGTATTGGAAAGGGGGGTCTGTTGTGATGCTATCTTGAACATCCTTGTTCCTCTTTCTCTCCAGTTCATCAGTGGTGCTAAGGAAATCTGCTACGCTCTTCGAGCTGAAGGCTATTGGGCTGACTTCATTGATCCATCATCTGGTTTGGCAGTAAGTAATTACATGAAAGCCACATTACATAATGCATAATAGATCATTTTTATTATAAATTGCTAATAATTATGACCTTGACTTTTTAAAAATTATTTAAGAGTTTAGAAATCCTCACAGTTTTACCCAGAGGACCACTATTAATCCACTACATATAACTTAGACCTCTACTGCTCACCGTTCAGTTTCCTTATCATTTTAATTGCATTTATTAAAAAATAATGGGAATAGTTATTTTGTGCCATCCTCTCTAAATCAGTCTTGTTTGATTCATGCTGAAATTAGTGTGTTTATTCTGTTATTTGAAAATTAGCAATCAGTACCATGAAAGAAGATAGTTATTTTTAGAGTAGATGATTTAAAAAGAATGTTTAAAATGACTTTCTCCCTTTCTGTCTCTCTCTCTCTTTTAATTTATTATTTAATGAGAAAGGTAAAGAGACAGTCATCAGGGTCATCAGCTCTGGCTTATAATGGGACTGGTTATTGAACCTGGGACCACAAAACCCCGGACATGACAATCTTTTGCATAACCATTATGCTATCTTCCCAGCCCTTTTTATTTTATTTCATTTATTTTAATAAGAAAACTACTTTTTTTCCAAAAATAAATCACACATTTGGTTATGGTCATAAGCTTTTGTGATAATAAATACATATTTCTAAGAGATTTCTGAGAAACTATAATAGTAATCCTTTTAACTGTCTTTAGTAAACGTTATTGGAAATTCTAGATACACTATAATTTATCTCATTTTCTTTTTTCTTACCTGTTTCCTGTTCTATTCCTTGTCTGAGTGTCATTTTTAAGTATATGTTTATTATTAAATGATAATGATGATACTACATTATCATGCATAAAAGTGTTTGAATCTCATATATAATCTCCCCTCCTTTCTCATTCTCTTTTTTTGTAAATAAATAAGTCTTTTAAAGAGGAAGTCATTTTTTTTAACTTAAGATATATCATCCAGTTAAAAAAGTAGTCTTTTTTTATTCTTAAAATAGAAATATGCTCTTCTTAAAATAAAAAATATATTACCAACTAAAAGGAAAAACTCCACTCTTGTCTTTTATTTCCTTATCTTGAAAACTGTTAAGAAGATCCATAAATTGCTGTCGATGGTTTAGTTCATTTTTAAAATCTCTATAATGTCATGCATTTGGATCTAACAAGAAACTTGCTAGATCATTTATTTCACATACTCAGAATTCAAGGGAAAAGGAGATGGTTTGGGGACATGCTGTATGTGTCCTTTTTGTTATGTATATTTATAGGCATAAAATTTTCTTTCTTAGTAATAAAAATATGACTTTATTTTTGTGTGTATTTCCTCTAGTTTTTTGGACCATATACGAGCAACACTCTTTTTGAGACAGATGAACGCTATCGACATTTAGGATTCTCTATTGATGATCTTGGCTGCTGTAAAGTAATTCGACATAGTCTGTGGGGCACCCATGTGTTTGTAGGAAGTATCTTCACTAATGCAACACCAGATACTCGTATTATGAAGAAATTGAGTGGAAATTAGCAGTAATTCCAATTCATTTGCTTGTGCTATGTGTACATAACATTTGGGTTGATCTATAAAAACTATCAAAGTTTTAAAAATTTACTTATTCTAGATATTTATTTCAACATTTATGCATCTACACCTTTGGCGATGGCTGTGTAATGTTCGGATCTCAAATAGTCATATCATTGAATACATGTTGAAGGCACACGTCCTGCAGAATGTGGTGATAGACATGTAATGAGGATATTGTTTCAGATTGTTTCTTTCTCCTTTTTCTTGGGAAAACTACTTTTTTTCCAAAAATAAATCACACATTTGGTTATGGTCATATGCTTTTGTGATAGTATATATTTCTAAGAGATTTCTGAGAAACTATAATAGTAATCCTTTTAACTGTCTTTAATAAACGTACTTGACAATTCCAGATGCACTATAATTTATCTCATTCTCTTTTTTTCTTACCTGTTTCCTGTTCTATTCCTTGTCTGAGTGTCATTTTTATGTTTATTATTAAATGATAATGATGATACTACATCATCATGTATAGAAGTGTATGAATCTCATTTATACTAAAAAATAATTCTTAATTCCTAGGGTGAAACAGATAAATGTAGTTTTTTCTTAGACAAAATTGTGCCTTAGCTACTAAATCATATTTCTCTGATTTAGCAATAAATGAAGGTTCCGGTGCTTTATAGAAATACCTCATTTATGACAAAAACTTGTTTATTTGTCTGTCATCACTGGGACTTCATTGTTCTAGTAGGTTTTTTGTTTTTGAGAGAGAGAGAGACTAGAGCACCTAAGCTTACTTGCTCCGTGATGTTGACCAGACTCAAACCTGGATTGCTTTGTTGTAAACCAAATGCACTTTACCCGCTGCTCTACCGTGCAAACTCCCCCCCCCCCCCCATAGTTTTTACCTTCTTAGTGCTTCTGAACTGGTGTGGTTTTGTCTCATCATCAGTATCAAGAAGTTCATTCATTGATTAAAATCACCAAAGTTGCAGAACTTAAGCTAAAAAAGCTTTTTAACACTTCATCCACATCCCATAGATGAAGAAAATTGAGAATTCATTCCACTGAACTCTGAATGCCTTTGAAAATTTATTGAAGCATGAATCCTAAAATTCAATTACAGATCTACTCTCTCTTCCAACAGAAGTTCACTAACTCCACGATTGAAACCTTCCTCCTTGGGCTTTTCTTGCCTGTAATACCAGCATAATTCTCACATTTGTGAACACAAGTCCACTTTTGCTCCAACCCTGTCTTCCTTTCATGACTAGTCTTTGTGTTTCTACACGGCAAGATTTCTGTAGCTTAGCACTGTTTGAACCAATTCTTTTTGGAGATCAGTCCTCTGTGTTAGCAGGTTTAGCAACATCCTTGACCTTTTCTGCCCTTTACACGTCCTTAGCAATCCCTGGTTATGACCAAAACATCTCCAGACATTGCGCATCTCCCCTGGGGAGCAACATGCTTATCTGCAAAGCATTTAACCAGACGTCCTGTAATTCATCTGGCAATTCACTCTCCACTTGAGAACCTCTAATAGAAAGCACCTTGTGACTGTAGATGTAGTGATAGATTTGATCACCCTGGGAGGGCAACTAAATATGCTAATGAGGTAGTTCCACACTCACAGATTGATTTCATTAGCCTGATGAGACTTAAGCATCAGTGGTTTTTTACATTTTCCCAGGTGCTTCAGATAATAGTCATTTTAAAATCATTAATCCGTCTTAACTTGATGAAAGTGCTCTCTAACGAAATAAGAGGAGGATGTGGCCATGGGTATATAAGAAGATACCGGAGCAATGACGGAAACCTCTCCAACAGCTGGCACACCTGAGGCTCTCTGCCTCCCTGCGTGAACTCTGGAGCCAGAGTGGCGGCCAGGCTTCTCACTCTGACGTGAAATTCCAACCTCATTTGGAAGAAATAAAATCTGTTTGGTTTAATATATTGGAAACAAAACTGAAGCTCTGCATTTAAGTCTAATGTTCTCCATTAAGAGCAACCTAAGTGAGGCTGGGGAGATGGCATAATAGTTACGCAAAAAAAAAAAAAAAACAACTAAAGATCACGGTTCAATCCCCAGCACCAGCATAATTAAGTAGTGCTCTAGAAAAAAAAAATAATAATTTTGCCAAGTACTTGAACTTTTCCTAGAACCTTGTAATTTTTTTAAATTTAATAATGAACGACAAGTCGTTGGACAAAAGGGTTCTAATTCTACATAATTCCCACCACCAGAGTTGTCCATCCCACCCCCTCCATTGGAAGCTTTCCTATTCTTTATCCCTCTGGCAGGATGGACCCAGGATCATTATGGGGTGCAGAATGTGGAAGATCTGGCTTCTATAATTTCTCTGCTGGACATGGGCGTTGACAGGTCAATCCATACTCCCAGCTTGTCTGTCACTTTCCCTAGTGGGATAGGGCTCTGGGCAGGTGGGCTTCCAGGACACATTGGTGAGGTCATCTGCCCAGGAAAGTCAGGCTGGCATCATGGTAGCATCTGTAGTTCGGTGCCTGAAAGCATTAAGATAGAAAGCAGGACAAATTGTTTAATAATCAGGAACCTAAAGGCAAGAATATAGCAGATAAGATTTGGGTTTTCCATTTTAGGAAAAGTTAGGAAATCTAGGTATATTCCAAGAGACCCATGTCTTTATTAATTCTTGCTTGAGCCTGACAACTGGCATGCAGGTGAGCTAAAGGTATTGCGTGGGAAGATGGTGTCAGAGTCGAGTCGGGAATGAGACTAGAAAGCTGGATCAGGGAAGAGAGTAGCTCCCAAAAATGGGAAAAGTATAAAAATGCCATCAACTGTAAGCCCCATTGATCTGATCTGGGGTCCATAACCAGCACAGGAACCTGTGTAGCCTCTGCATCCTTGTAGGTCTGAGCTCACATTCCATGGTCATAGCTAGGAGCATTCTAGGCTGCACTAGTTATAAACCCATCTTCCTGCAGTGGCAGAGTATGTTGACCCAGTCTCCCTTTGGACAGTGGGCAGTCCCCACCATTGTTCACATGAACCTGTAATTCTTGGATAGTTAAATCACTCTCTTTCATAGTTCCTAATTATACTCTTTAATTACTAACTGATTTAGCAGTTGTTTTACTATATTCAATCATTTTTTTCTTTATTGGGTAATTAATGTTTTACATTCTACAGTAAATACAATCGTTTGTACATAACATTTCTCAATTTTCCACATAACAATACAACCCCCATTAGGTCCTCTGTCATCCTTTCTGGACCTGTATTCTCCCCCCCCCCACCCCCCACCCCAGAGTCTTTTACTTTGGTGCAGTACACCAATTCCAGTTCAGGTTCTACTTGTGTTTTCTCTTCTGATCTTGTTTTTCAACTTCTGCTTGAGAGTGAGATCATCCCATATTCATCCTTCTGCTTCTGACTTATTTCACTTAACATAATTTTTTCAAGCTTTATCCAAGATTGGCTGAAAACAGTGAAGTCACCATTTTAATAGCTGAGTAGTATTCCATTGTGTACATAGACCACAACTTGCTCAGCCACTCATCTGTTGTTGGACACCTGGGTTGCTTCCAGGTTTTGGCTATTACAAATTGTGCTGCCAAGAACATAGTATACACAAATCTTTTTGGATGGGTGTGTTGGGTTCCTTAGGATATAGCCCCAGGAGAGGAATTGCAGGGTCATAGGGTAGGTCCATTTCTAGCCTTCTGAGAGTTCTCCAGACTGTTCTCCACAGAGGTTGGACCAATTGACATTCCCACCAGCAGTGTAGGAGGGTTCCTTTGACCCCACACCCTCTCCAGCATTTGCTGCTGTTACCTTTTCTGATGTATGACATTCTCACAGGAGTGAAGTGGTATCTCCTTGTTGTCTTTATTTGCATTTTTCTGACAATCAAAGACTCGGAGCGTTTTTTCATGTGTTTCTCGGCCTTTTGGATCTTTTCTGTGGTGAATATTCTATCCATGTTCTCTCCCCATTTTTGGATGGGGTTATTTGTTTTCTTGTGGTTGAGTTTGCAAGCTCTTTATATATTTTGGTTATTAGCCTCTTGTCTGATGTATGGCATGTAAAGACCTCCCATTCTATGAGGGGTCTCTTGGTTTAAAACCTTAACACTGGAATCAATATTTTAAGAATTTATTCTCCGTATTTTAGTCTGATGGCAGGAGGACGTGAGATCCATTTGCCATCTGTATACAGAACATGTAACTTAGTTTACCCTTATTTAAAGTTATTTTAAATAATATGAATTTGGGGGGTCGCCGGTGGCAGACCCAGTTGAGCACACATGTTACCATGCACAAGGACCCAAGTTCAAGCCCCCAGTCCCTACATACAGGGTAGAAACTGTATAAGCAGTGTTGCAGGTGTGTCTCTGTCTCTATTCCTCTGTCCTTTAAATAAAAGGGGGAAAGTGGCCACCAGAAGCAGCCTGTAGGCACTGAGATCGAGGGATAGCGCTGGTATGGACATGAGGGTGATCTGGCTGGGGCATCTGTCACCCCATTGATCGTCAGGGTTGATAACACTGGTAGCAGTAGTAAGAACAACAGTAAAATGAATTCCCATCTCCAAATTCACAATCGTAAATGTAAATTGCTAGATTTGAAGTTGTTGAAACTGAGTTAAAAGCTACAGGGGAGCTGCAGGGGGTACAGAAATATGTTTGCTGCATTGTGTCCATGTCGCAGTGATATTAGCCCTGTATGAAACCTCAGTGAGGAAAGAAAGATAAACGTTTACAAGGTCAAATGGTCGCTCATGGGAAATAAGTGAACTCTGCTGGGACGTGAAGGCAAATTAATCTCAAATGAATGAGCTCTTGGCTTTAGGATAGCTTTCTATTTATAGCCCTTACAATCAAATGTAAATAGACACAGAGTAGTTTTGCAATGGCAAGCCCAAAGTTCTGCACAAATGCTAGACAATAAAATTTCCAAGTGTGAGAAACAGCATGGGGATGGGAGTCAGGCGATAGCGCGTTGGGTTAAGCGCATGTGGCGCGAAGCACAAGGACCAGCATAAAGATCCCGTGTTCGAGCCCCCGGCTCCCCACCTGCAGGGGAGTCGCTTCACAGGCGGTGAAGCAGGTCTGCAGGTGTCTATCTTTCTGTCCCCTTCTCTGTCTTCCCCTCCTCTCTCCATTTCTCTCTGTCCTATCCAACAACGACGACAACAATAATAACTACAACAATAAAACAATAAGGTCAACAAAAGGGAATAAATAAATAAACATTAAAAGAAAAATATGGAATGCTTCACGAATTCGCACGTCATCCTTGCACAGGGGCCATGTTAACTTGTCTTAATTTATCCAACCCTTCATTCATACGCAACAAAGATAGGCTGCAGTCGGACATTTGGTCAGTAGATGGCGCCATCTTGCTACCTAGAAACATTACATTCCGTAATTCTAGCTTTGCAAAATATTTGAAACTTCAAATTTTGTTTTTTAAAAACCTGCTTCTATTATTTCTACCAGATTGATATTTGAGATTTTCTGTTAACAGAGACTCCTGTGTACAGCTAGTGACTTGTTTCTTCATAGTCCCCCCCCCCCCCCAATGCCATTCTTTTGCTCTCTGAAATTAACTGCTCTATCTTTTAAAAAAAAATCTCTGGGAGCTAGGTGGTGGTGCACCCAGTTAAGCACACATACTCCCAAGTTAAAGGACCCAGGTTCGAGCCCCTGCTCCCCACCTGTAAGGGGTCCACTTCACAAGTGGTGAAGCAGGTCTGCAGATGTCTATATTTTTTCCTCTCCCTCTCTATCCCCTGGTCTTCTCTCATTTTCTCTCTGTTCTATCTAATAACAAATAAAAGAAAATAAATATCCAGTGCAAGCCAAACTGTTTAATAATTGCACATCATTTATTTTACTTTTTGAACTGAATTTCTGTAGAAGTATCCAATTGTCACAGTGCTTTCTAGTGACTTGAATACAGAAGAAAAATGAAGAGAGAGTCTAAGTACTTGCACATTAAAAGACAGTAAAGAGACAAAGGCAGGTGCAGCCAGGCTCACAGAAAATGGACCGCCACTAAGAATCAGCCTGGGAAAGAAGAAGACCTCGGTGGATGCTGCCTTGGACTATGCAGAAGGGGTTCGAGTCCTGGGCCACTTGGCTGACCACTTGGCAGTGAATGTGTCCAGTCCCAACAGAGCTGGGCTTTGGAGCCCCCAGGGAAAGAGTGAGCTGTGGTGCTTGCTGACCAAGGTGCTGGTGAGAATGTAAAATTTTGTCCAACCTCTGGGGAGAGTAGTCTAGTCTCACAAGGCTAGAAGTGGACCTTCCATATAACCCAGTAATTCCTCTCCTAGGGATATAGCCTAAGGACTCCATAACACCCAACCAGAAAGATTTGTGCACATCTAGGTTCATAACAGCACAGTTTGTAATAGCTAAAACCTGGAAGCAACCCAGGTGCCCAACAACAGATGAGTGGCTGAAAAAGCTGTGGTATATTTACATAATGGAATACTACGTAGCCATTAAGAATAATGAACCCACCTTCTCCTACCCATCTTGGATGGAGCTAGAAGGAATTATGTTAAGTCAGCTAAGTCAGAAAGACAAAGATGAGTATGGGTGACACCACTCATCAACAGAAGTTGAGGGAGAAGAACAGAAAGGGAAACTCAAAGCAGAACCTGACTGATTTTGGAGTATGGTACCTAAGTAAAAAACTCTGGGGTGGTGGGTGAGAAGAGAGATTCAACTTTACTGGGGGCGATGGGAGCAGACCTTTGGTGGCAGGAGTGGTATTAATATACACTCCTATTCACTTATAGTCTCACAAATCGCTAATTAATATGAGAGGGGGAAAAAATAAAAGGAACATGTAAGCCGACTGTGCTGGTGAAAATCTCACCAGACGTCACGACCCTGGACAAGAAGGATAGCGCCAGTGTGGTAAGAGTGTTGGGCCACCCTGCCAGCCTTGAAGGTGTCCTGTGCGCTCATACAGGAGGGCTGAGTGAGAAGCCCCTCTGAGATTTTTCGACTGAAATCACCCGGGAGATCCCCATCATTGGAGTTGGTGATGTAAGCAGTGGAAAGAAAGTAGTGGAGGAGATAAGGGACAGGGGCCTCCCTGGTGCCACTGTACACCGCCCTCACCTGCCAGGGACTACTGGTGGTGGGCACAGGGAAGAAAGAGCTGGAAGCCCATTTGAAAAACCAAGGTTTTACCAGAGTCACAGATTCCACTGGAGCAGATGATCAGCAGTGAGGCTGCTGTAGGTGGGAAGCTTGATCTGGAACCTTCCCACTAGATCAGGGCACCCTCTGTGGCCGGATGGAGAGTAGGGACTGACCGACGCCCCAAACCACAGGAGCCCTTCCTTGGACGCCCATCTGGACTCCAAAAGTTAATCGGAAGGGGTCAGTCACCGGAATTGACACAAAATTTTCTTCTCTCACTTGTCACAGCATGAACCACAACTGTGATTCTAGAGCAAAGGGGTCTTGGGGGTGAAAAAATTAATTCATTTAAAATCTAGATTAAGAGCTGCGGAGATACTCGGTGCCACTTTGCCTGAGACCCCAGATGCCAATGTTCAATCCCCGGCTCCACCTTATGTCAGAGCTGAGTAATGCTCTGGCCCTCTTTCTCCCCCTCTTTTATTTTCTCTCTTACAATAAATAAATGTGTATATATGTATATATATACATAATAAATATGAATTTGTATATATATAATAAATCTGAATTTGTGTATATATATATATATATATATACATACAAATAAATCTGAATTTAGGTGGCTGGACTAAATTTAAATTCTACCAGGTAGCTGGTAGAATATAGCTGAGATTCCTAGTACTCTGGTTTCTATTTCATATGTGATTCATTTGACTTGAAATAATAAAATAAACCTGAGGAAAAAAAAAAACACACCTGGACTTAAGCCCTTACCATGTCTGGAGGACCACAGCTTTGCTCAGATGTGACAGGTCCTTCCAGGCCTCTGATAATCAAGTCTGTTGTCTCTGTTATTTGTAGGAAATAAGCCCAAGACCTTGCACACACATGATAGCACTTAATGACGTCACTGGGTCGTTTTTTTAAATCATTTTTTAAAAAGAGAAGAGAGATGGGAGTCGGGCAGTAGCGCAGCTGGTTAAGCGCACGTGGCGCAAAGCGCAAGGACCAGCATAAGGGTCCCAGTTCGAGTCCCAGGCTCCCCACCTGCAGGGGAGTCGCTTCACAGACGGTGAAGCAGGGCTGCAGGTGTCTTTCTCTCCCCTTCTCTGTCTTCCCCTCCTCTCTCCATTTCTCTCTGTCCTATCCAACAACGACGACATCAATAACAACAATAATAACTACAACAATAAAACAAGGTCAACAAAAGGGAATAAATAAATATTAAAAATAAAAATAAATAAATAAATAAATTCAACAAACTAAAATTAAAAAGTTAAAAAATAAAAAAAAGAGAGAGGAGAGAGACCGGAGAGACACTTCAGTACCTCTCACCATCCATGGAGTTCTGTTAGTCATGATATTCCCATGTGGTCCCCAGGCTCAAACCCAAGAGTCCCTACCTGGAATGAACTATTGTCTCGTCTCCCAGTCCCATGGATAAGTGGTGATTAACTAATGAAACTGAGAATCTCTGGTCTATTCAATGGTGAAAACCAAACAGTGATAAGTGCTGTTGCTGATATGTCTGCATAGTTAGAAAAAAAATAATAATAACATGCTGTTGGGGCTGGGGAGATAGCATAATGGTTATGTAAAACGACTTTCACCCATGAGGCTGCAAGGTCCCCAGGTTCAGTCCCTAACACCGCCATAGACCAGAGCACTGCTTAGCTCTCTATCTTTCTGTCTCTCACTAAAATAAACAAAAATATTTTCTTTGAAAAAAGATAGTAAAGAGACTTGTTGGAGGTGGTATTTATCCTCACTATACAGACAACCAAGAAATCCTCAAATAGAGAAATCTGGCCTTAGTAATAAAAAAAATCTACTACTGTCTCAAATTTCAAGTTGATATCTTAGTGGTGCCTCCATATGCCCAATGATAGGAACTGTTTCTTTGAAATTTTATAGGTTTAACAAAATTATAAGGGTTATCTCCTAAGTCAAAAAAAAAACTCATTAGAAATTAAATAATATTTTAGTTTAAAATACAACATAAATCATTTTAAAATAGAATATTGCATGATAGGGGGCCGGACGGTAGCACAACGGGTTACATGTGGCACAAAGTGCAAGGACCGGCGTAAGGACCCCAGTTAGAGCCCCAGGCTCCCCACCTGCAGGGGAGTCGCTCCACAGATGGTGAAGCAGGTCTGCAAGTGTCTATCTTTCTCTCCCCCTCTCTGTCTTCCCCTCCTCTCTCCATTTCTCTCTGTCCTATCCAACAACAATGAAAATAATATTAACAACAACGACGACAGACAACAAGGGCAGCAAAAGGAAAAAAATGGCCTCCAGAAGCAGTGGATTTGTAGTGCAGGCACTGAGCCCCAGCAATAACCCTGGAGGCAAAAAAACAAACAAACAAAAAAAGAAAATTGCATGACAGATACAGGAAAATTTATGAAAAAATAAATCAATTGAATTCTTTCATGTTACAATACAGTATTTGAAACATAGCACTCAAAATCCATAGTGTATCCATAGAAGATACAAAATTTATGGCTATTTTAGTATTAATATTTTACATCTCAGTTTTTTGAAAGGTAAGATATGTGAGAGCTGACATTTTCTTGAACCTTAAGGTCATGATAAGTGGGTAATGGAAATTTACACAAATAATTTATAGGTAAGAAAAAAGCAGACATGTATTAGTGTTTTAGTTCTTCAAAATCATCTAATCTTTTTTTTTTTCCAGGTAGAAATTGAGAGGCAAAAACAGACAGGAAAAAGGAAACACCACACCGAAGTTTTCTCCGATGTTGTGAGGAATATGGGAGAAAGGGAGTTTGAAGCTGAGTTGTACACTAGACAAAGCAATCACATAATCCAGGTAAACTGTCTTTTTGGCCCACTACGCATTGGTTTTTACATGAGAAAATTCAGTCCTTTATTATAGTCTTAGGAGATTTCTTCCTGGTCACCTTCCTGTCTACATTTCTTGGCCCTAGTCTGTTCAAGTATTTCTTTAGTTGACATTGTTTGATAATTTGGTTAGGAGGCTCTGAAGTTAATATTTTCTATGGTGAAAAAGTACTGTATGGGCTTTTAAAATATCAATTTTCACTACATGACCATCTATTTTTTTTTTTTGTCCCCAGGGTTATTGCCTGGATTCAGTGCGAATCCACTGCTCCTGGAGGCTATTTTTTCCCCTTTTTGTTGCCCTTATTCCATCCTTATGGTGATTATTATTATTGTTGTTGTTCCTGTCATTGGATAGGACAGAGAGAAATGGAGAAATAATTTTTTTTTTAAAGAAACTAGAAATTTTAGAAGTATCAGCATTTATAGTTGACATAGTGTGTTTAGAAAGCTAAATCTTACAAAGGCCTATGTTGGTGCAAAGTAGTTTTTTTATACGGAGTTTGGCTAAATTACTGTAAAGTTCAAACTGTTTACATTTACTGTAGTGTCTCTATTTATAAATCAAAAAGAGATTAGAATTAACAATTTTTGAACAGATATTACCTATAAATTTACATAAGTATCTTTTAATATTCACAAAAACAGTATGGGGTGACAGAATCTCCAATTCATGAGAAGGAAGTTGAAATTTAGAAAAGCCTAAGAAATTATATAAGGTCACATGTTGTTTTATCCGGGCTGGCTTCACGGGCGGGTAACAGAGACGACCAGAGACACGCGGCTGGGCCGGGAAACTGTATTTCTTTATTCACGAACAACGATTCATAAACTAACCCAAACTAGTCACCAAACAGAACTCTCCTGCATCCTTCTCACATGGCGGCACCAAGAAGTCTCGAACTCTGTCGGGGTTCTTTGGGGGCGGGGACAAGCGGCCCTTGAAACTAGCAGGACTAAACCAATTTTCCTGGCAGGGGGAGAGCTAGATCAAACCAATGTAAAGCATACAACAGTCACAAAGCTTTCTTAACTTTTCTCTCTTAGCCTCTCTCTCTCCCTCTCTCTCTTTCTCTCTCGCCCAGTCTTGCCAGTCTCTTGCCCTTATTTAGTCCTTGTAGTTCTTACTTTGTCTGACAAGGTTAGCTTTGCAGTGACTGAGGGACATGTAATAGAAGGTAGGTGAGGAGAGGAGGGTGTCTAGGTTTAAGAACTGTTTCATTAGGTACTATATGATGTCTTTTTAGGTCTTTCTACTTGCTTGCTTCATATAGTGACTCACTGCAAACTATAGTGAACTTTTGCTTTAATATTTTAATATATATTTTAAAATAGCATATGCATTTTCCCCTAACTTATGGATACATGTACATATGCCTTATCTCATAGGCCCTGGTCTATATCTAGGTTTTGAGGTTTCGTTAAGAAGTTTGTCACCTGGGGGTTGGGCAGTAGTGCAACTGGTTAAGCGCACGTGGTGCAAAGCATAAGGATCAGTAGAAGGATCCCAGTTCAAGCCCCCGGTTCCCCACCTGCAAGAGAGTCGCTTCACAGGCGGTGAAGCAGGTTTGCAGGTGTCTGTCTTTCTCTCCCTTCCTCTGTCTTCCCCTCCTCTCTCTATTTCTCTCTGTCCTATCCAACAACAACAATATCAATAACAATGACAATAATAACCTCAACAATGATAAAACAACCAGGGTAACAAAAGGGAAAAAATGGCCTCCAGGAGCAGTGGCTTCTTGGTGCAGGCACTGAGCCCCAGCAATAACCCTGGAGGCAAAAAAAAAAGAAGTGTGTCACCCGAAATGGACTTAAGGAGTCCTGTGAGCTAGGAAAGGTCTCACCAGAGTAATGAAACTGAAGGGCTGACCTTTCATGTCCGATATCTCTGGGCACAGTCTGAAATGAAACAAGGCATGAAAGTCTTATGCATAATCATTATGGTATCTCCCAACCCTACGTCTCATCTTTTCTTACAACTGATCAGCATCTCATTGTGTATATACTACATTTGCCTGAACCACTCATCTGGCCTGAGACATTCGGGTAGCTTCCAATTTGGGGCTATTACAAATCGCCGTAATTTTTCTTTCTAATTTTTATACATGTTCTAATTTGATACAGTTTTAAATGTCTAATTATTTATTAGCTACAACAGACTTTCATCTGAAGCAGAGAGGCCTCAGAGAAAGAAAAGCCAGAGCACCACTTCAGTACATGCAGTGCTGGAGATCAAATCAGGAACCTCAGGCATGAGAGTCCAACACTCTACCAGTTTCTACTATTTCCCCAGTCACTAACCCAAGCTCTTAGATAGTGGCCTAACCCAAGCCCAGTCTTATTGATATGAAAGTCACAATGTTTCATACCACATGGCTTTGTGAAAATTATTGGTTAAGCTTCTCTCTTTTGGAAATAGCTTTTGGTTATTTTACTGAGAGGAAGGATTTGATGATGGGGAAGTCATTTATTACTTAGATAGGCATCATTTCAATGTGATTTACAGTGATTGTGAGAAATGATTATTTTTATGTACTCACACATAGGAAGTTTTGATGGTATAGATTATGTGGGAGGTACCTTTTATATATTCTGCTGCCTTTGGGAACTGAAAGTTCAAGAGACCTTTGAATTCTGATTTTAATAAAAAGAGCACTATTTTTAGACTGGCTAATAAAATCAATCAATAGATGAAATTAAAATTTTTAATATTGCAATTCCTAACATGATTCATGAATAAAGTGGAATATCTTTATTCATATATAATTCATATATTGTTCAATATAAACACTATGATTGAATGAAGATTAAGAATGTCATAAATGGGAGCCGGGCGGTAGCGCAGCAGCTTACGCCCACGTGGTGCAAAGCTCAAGGACCGTCGTTAAGGATCCTGGTTCGAGCCCCAGGCTCCCCACCTGCAGGGGAGTCACTTCACAGGTGGTGAAGCAGGTCTGCAGGTGTCTGTCTTTCTCTCCCCCTCTCTGTCTTCCCCTCCTCTCTCCATTTCTCTCTGTTCTATCCTACAATGACGACATTAATAACAACAACAATAAAGAAAACAATATAGGTAGCAAAAAGAAAATAAAGAAAAAATAAAATTTAAAAATCCCACCAAAAAAAAAAAAAGAATTCACAGCTCAAACCCTGGCATCACTGGATCTGTCCCAGAAACAGGAGGACTCTCCAGAATAGCTTAATCTTGAGTAGAGTCATTCTGCGATGTTTAATTTTTCTAAAGAAGCCCCTGTTCTAAGCAAGAGGCATGTATTTCATTAAAGCCTTCTCATGTGAAAAAAGAAAAAAAAGAAATGCTATGCAAGTGAGGTTACTTCTTACTAGACTAAGAGGGAGGTATGATAGAGGAAGAGTTGTTTGACATGGATGGTTTTGGAAAGAGAGATAGAATTTCAGACAGAACAGTGTCTTCAGATATAAGACAGTGAGGAAGTATAGAGCATGTCCAACCATTAGGAAGCAGCACCATTTAATTTTGATTAGATTGACTGATTGACTAATTCAGTCATTCAACAAGTATTCACTGAAACCCTGGTATATGCCAAGTATTACATTACTAGCTTAGGATTCAAAGATGTCTGAGACATAGCCCTTTTCCTCAAGAAGTTTACTGACTAATAGGTGGTGTTGAGTGAATTCAATGAATACCTGTAAATATAAATGAATACTAACTCAAGCACTTTTTTTAATTCATTCAATACATATTCAAGTACTGCAATGGAAATAGTCTAGGAATTATTTTAATATAGTCTAGTATAAATGGCTGTGCCTTTGAACCTGCTCAGAAAGGATTAGCAAGTTCATCTAGTTTAATTTGGGAATATAGTTGTTACTATTAGGAAAGACCGGAGCACTTGGAGTTCAGAATGAAATGTCAGCAAAGGACGTACTATGGACTATCTCCAGTGTTCATCTGAGGAGTCCGACTTAATTTAGTCAGCTTGAGGAAGTCAATGAGAGATTGTTGATTACTTAAGAGACAGAATTAATTTGAACTTGACTTTTATTACTTTAGTTCAGGCAGAACTTAAATAAGGAGAAGCAGAAAACGGAGTTTTGAAAGATATAACAACTTAGCTCCTAGGAATATATATATATATATATATATGAGAACTGAAAAATAAATGTACAGAAATGTTAACAGGGAGTCTGTCGGTAGTGCAGTGGGTTAAGCGCATGTGGTGCAAAACGCAAGGACCGTAGTAAGGATCCCGGTTCGAGCTCCCGGCTCCCCACCTGCAGGGAAGTCGCTTCACAAGCGCTGAAGCAAGTCTGCAGGTGTCTGTCTTTCTCTCCCCCTCTCTGTCTTCTCCTCCTCTCTCCATTTCTCTCTGTCTTATCCAACAACAATGGCATCAATAACAACAACAGTAACAACTACAACAAAGGGCAACAAAAGGGAATAAATAAATATTAAAAAATGTTAACAATATTATCTTCCATTATGGCTCTAAGTGGAAACAATTCAGGTATCCATCAACTGATGAGTGGATAAACATGCGTATCAATATAAAAGAATATTAATAAACTTTAGAAACGAATTATTAATAACTTATGGTGTTTTGTAAATGAAACTTGGAAACATACTAAGTTAAAGAATCCAGACACAGAAAGGTTGCTTATTATATGACTCTTATTTATTCAAAGTGTTCCAAATAGGTAAATGCATAGTAACATAAATTGCCAAGAGGCCAATTAGAGAAATGGATTCCAGGAACTGGGCAGGAAAGAAGACTAGGGAGTGACTGTTAATGTGCCCAAGGTTCTTTCTGATGGTGATACAGTTATCCAAAATTAGATAACAGTGGCGAATAAGTGGTTATATGAATATACCCCAAACTACTGCATTATACACTTTGAAATTATAGAGTTTATGGTCTGTGAATTATATCTCAATAAAGACGTTATTTCAAAGGTGAGTAGTTAGAAGACTGCTGATATTCCAACCAGAACATAGAGAAGATGAAGAGAAGAAATTTGGAAGGAAGATGAATTTAGAATCCATTGAAGTTAAGACATTTACATTCAGACATAAAAATCTTATTGCGAATTCTTTAGAGGTGATACATTTTGTACAAAGTACTCACAAAACTTAACAGGAAAATAAGCCCATCAAAAACGGGAAGAACTGAACAGATTCTTCTCCAAAAAAGACATACAGATAGCCAACAAGCACATTGAAAAAAAAAACAGGAAAGAGAATGAATAAATGCTAATTGTCACTTATTCTCAGGAAAATAAATGCAAGGCAAACCAGTGCTGAGCTGACACTTCACATCTGTGAGAATGACTTACATTTAAAAAGCCAAAAGCAACAATTACTGGTGAGGATGTGGAGGAAGGTGGACCTTTATACACTGCTGACAGAAATGAAAGCTGGTCCAGCCCCTCTGGAAAGTACTACGGAGATTTCTTAACAATTTAAAAATAGATCTGCCACCAAGTCCACCAGTTCCTCTCCTAGGTGTTCGAATACTATTCAGGTGCAAGAAAAGGGAAGTCTTGCCTTCTGCAATCTGGATACAATATATGAATGAGGAGGTGCGAACAATATTGATTATTACTGAAAATGGTCTGTGAATATCGACAGGAGCTCTTGATAATGATCAGGAAACTGAAACTTCATGACTTTGCACTCAGTTCTCATAAAAAGACATGGCTCAGCCACCTGGAGAGTGTCCCAGAGGTTGTTTCCAACTGTCTCTTGGACCCCCACGGTCCAAAACTTCCATCCTAAGAAGGCTAGGAATATTCAAATAGGTTGGAAATTCACCATAATTTCTGATAGTCCATAAAAGTCAGAGGAGGAAAGTCCCACATGTGACTTACCTGATCTTTCAGATGATACAAATATAAATAGATCTTGGCGGGGGGGGGGGGCTGGGCAGTGGCACACCCCTTTGAGTGCACATACCACTGTGCCCAAGGACACAGGTTCAAACCCCCACTCCCCACCTACGGAGGGGTGGACTTCATAAGTGGTTCCGTCTTTCTCCCTCTCTATCTCCCCTCCTCCCCTCTCAATATCTCTCTGTCCTATTAGGTATAATTAAAAAAAAAAAAAAAAGGAAAGAGAGAAAGAAATAAAGAAAAAAAAAGAAAGGGAGGGGAAGGAAAGAAAGAGAAACAAAGAAGAGAGAGAGAAAGGAGGGAAGGATGGAAGGAGGGAAAGAAGGAAGGACATGACTGCAAAGCACATGGTTGATAGAAGCAATGGATTCATAGTGCCAGTACTAAGACCCAGCTATACAACCTTGAAGGCAATTAAAATAATATATATACATATATATATATTAAATAATGTGCTTATCTTTCCTTCTTTCGTATACCCTAACTCCAGCAGCCTAAAAAAAAAAAACCCATGTGTTAATTGCTGTGTACTGAAGATTAACTGGGTATTTGGGGGTTTTACCCAAACAACTATGTGACAATTCCTACAGTGTAAATTACAACATTGGCCCATCATTTTTTTTTTTGCTAATTTTTTTTAATTTTTTTTAATATTTATTTTATTTATTTATTCCCTTTTGTTGCCTTTGTTGTTTTATTGTTGTAGTTATTATTATTGTTGTCATCATTGTTGGATAGGACAGAGAGAAATGGAGAGAGGAGGGGAAGACAGAGAGGGGGAGAGAAAGATAGACACCTGCAGACCTGCTTCACCGCCTGTGAAGTGACTCCCCTGCAGGTGGGGAGCCGGGGTTCGAACCGGGATCCTTATGCCGATCCTTGTGCTTTGCGCCACCTGCACTTAACCCTTTTTGCTAAATTTTTACAACTCATTAATGACGTTGGTGATGATGGTTATCAAGGAGGTAAGATGGCAATTTTCTGTTATTTAAGGTATTTCAATCCAAGCAGAGCATAAACATTATAAAAATTCATACTTTCAACTAGATCTATTTTACATGCATTTGGAAGCTAACTGTATTTAATCACTTTTTATTATATAAGTTAATGATGTGGATAATGTTGTTGACTCTTTATTCACCTTTTAATGGGTAGTTTCAGAACGAAAGCAAGCAAATGCCCTCCTACAGTGCTGCTAAGTGGTATATGGTCAAAATCATACAGGAAGAGGACAAGCCATTCATCAAGACCCACACCCTTAAGTTACAGGGAAGGCAAAATAGAATGGAAAGGTATTTATAGCATCTCTTGCAGTGGCCCAGGAAATATTCAAACATCTGGGGGTTGGGCGGTAGCACAGTGGGTTTAGTGCACATGGCACAAAGCACAAGGGCTGGCATAAGGATCCCGGTTCGAGCCCCCAGCTCCCCACCTTCCGGGGGGGGGTCGCTTCACAGGCGGTGAAACAGGTCTGCAGGTGTCTATCTTTCTCTCCCCCTCTCTGTCTTCCCCTCCTCTCTCCATTTCTTTCTGTCCTATCCAACAACAATGACAGCAATAACAACAACAATAATGACCACCACAACAGTAAAACAACCAGGGTAACAAACGGGAAAAAAATAGCTTCCAAGAGAAGTGGACTTCTGTTGCAGGCACCAAGCCCCAGCAATAACCCTGGAGGTAATATATGTATATGTATATGTATATGTATATGTATATGTATATGTGCTAAAACCATCTTTCTTTTTAATTTTCCACAGCTTAAATAAACACTATGAGTAAAATCTAGGCTGCCTTTCTAGACTTTCCCCAAATGTGACTGACAAATTTCCAGTGTTAGGGTGTCTAAGCTCTCATTTTCCTGCCCAGTTAGTCTCTTATCTTTTCAGAGGTTGTAGGTACATTATCATGGTTTTGGATTCTATAGGCTCGCGGCTTCTTTGTTCTTTCTTTTTCTTGTTACATATTTTCAAGATATGCCCTTCTTTGTTCGTGATTCCATTTGGCAAGGAAGCAGCGGAAGGAGTCGAAACCTAATTCCATTCATTTTGCCTCTTGCTAGTAGCAATGGTAGATGATTTATTCCTGAAAGAGGTTGGGAGTATTGGCTGGGATGAAGTTCAGGGAATATGGTACATTTCAATTATCTGTGCTCTTAGTTCTCTAGCCAACGAATCCAGTCCTGGGCATATCATTCAAGGGTAACTGCCTCAAATGTGGGGTAACCACATACCTCACTCCCTTTGTTGCCAACACTATCTATCCAATTTTGTCAGTAGCCCCACAGCACTAGAAGGATTATAGAATTAAATTACAGAACTAAAGAAAGCATTGTCCTCAAGGGCCTGGGGACCTTATAAAAATGTAGATTGTGACTCAGTAAGGCTGAAACCTGAGATTCTGCATATTTGAGACCCCATGCCATGCTGTTCTTATTAGTACTTCTAGTAGAAACATTTAAAAAGTTGTGACAGGGAGTTTATAAGCAATAAATACAAACTCATTTGAGGGCTGGTAACATAACTCACCTGGATGGGGACCTGCTTTGCCATGCACTTAGCCCCTACCACACCAGGAGTGGTTTTGGTGCTGTTCTCTCCCCTCCCCCCTTCTTTCTTCTTCTTTTTAAATATTTATTTTCCCTTTTGTTGCCCTTGTTGATTTGTATGGTTGTAGTTGTTGTTATTGATGTCATTGCTGTTAGGACAGAGAAAAATAGGGAGAGAAGGGGAAGACAGAGAGGGGGAAAGACAGATAGACACCTGTAGACCTGCTTCACCGCTTGTGAAGGGACCCCCCCCCCTTGTAGGTGGGGAGCCGGGGGCTTGAACCCAGATCCTTACGCTGGTCCTTGCGCTTCAGGCCACATGCGCTTAACCCACTGCGCTACCACCCGACTCCCTTTTTAAATTTTTTAAAGATTTATTTATTTCCTTTTTGTTGCCCTTGTTTTTATTGTTGTTGTAGTTATTATTGTTGTTGTTGACGTCATCATTGTAGGTTAGGACAGAGAGAAATGGAGAGAGGAGGGGAAGACAGAGAGGGGGAAAAAACGACAGACACCTGCAGACCTGCTTCAGCGCCTGTGAAACGACTCCCCTGCAGGTGGGGAGCAGGGGGCTTGAACCCGGATCCTTCCGCTGGTCCTTGAGCTTTGTGCCACCAGCGATTAACCCACTGCACTACCGCCCAACTCCCAGCCCCACCCCCCTTTCTAACTGAAAAAGTTTTCCTGGAGAAAATTGGGAGCAATGACCAAAAACAATAGCAAGAATTTTTAAAAAATCGCTTATTCTGAATAAAGCTTAAGGTGATAAGGATCCTTTACAGTGCTTTTCAACTTAAATGCAAATATCCATATGCTGCTGTACATTAATAAATTTCAAGCACGTTTCCTTTTAAAAAAAACACTTGACATGACAGGGACACATACAAATAGGAACTGTACTCTCTTTTTTAAATTTTATTAGTGACAATATTGATTTACAAAAGTATAAGATAACACTAGTATAATTTTACACCATTCGCACCACCACAATTCTGTATCCCCATTCCCTCCATCGGAAGCTATAGGCGTTCTCTCAAGGTTGCCGACATGGGCTGACTATTATTTCTGTAACTGTCTGTCTATATTTGTATGTTTGCCCCCGTTTCCCCCTATGGTCCTCCCCTCTCTTCTTTTCCGAGTCACACCCACGCTTATCACTACTTTTGAGCGGCCTGCCTCTTTTCCTTTTCTCTTTCTGGGTCCTGATGGAGCTGGAGTTCAGAGGCCTCTGTGCATCTTCCCCTATCATTTCTCCCCCTCTGGGAGTATGGACCAAAGATCTTTTTGGGGTGCAGAAGGTGGGAGTTCTGGCTCTTGTAATTGCTTCTCCTCTGGACATGGGCACTGGCAGGTCAATCCATACCTCCAGCCTGTTTCTATCTTTCCCTAGTGGGATAAGACTCTAGAGAGATGAGGTTCTGGGATACATTGTAAAGACATCTGCCCAGGAGCGTCAAGATGAAATCATAGTAGCATCTGCAACACGGTGGCTGAAAGGCAGTAAGATATAAAGCAGGACAAAATGACTAATAAACAGGAACCAAGAGGGAGGAATAGAGCAGATAAAAGTAGGGATATTAGGATGGAAAGAAGTGAGGAACACTATTTTAGGTCCGCTTCTAGAGGCAAATGACTTTCGTAGTTTTTGCTTGAGTTTGATAGCTAACATGGATTTGGACAAGAATATTGTCTGGGAAGATGTTGTCAGAGTTGAGAAAAGAACTAGAAAGCTGCATTAGGGCATTGTTGAAAAAAATCTATGAATAAAATGAACTACTTACCCTATCCACCTGAACCAGGGTCCATATCTATTCATATTTAGCACAGGAGCCTGTGTAACCTCTGAGTCTCTGTCAGTCTGAGCTCAGCCCATGGTCACAGCTAAGAACATTTAGTCTGCACTCATTTCTGGACCAGTCTTTCTTGTGTGGAAGAACAGGATGAATCAGCCTCCCTTAAAAGAGTGGGTCAGTCCTTACCATCGCTACTTTAGAGGGAGGACAAGTTTCTGTCTGGAGTGTCCCACGAGAGGGCTTTTGATGATATTCCTGATGGAAGTGATCAGTGATGGTGTCTCTTTTCCTCTCTCTCTATCTCTACCTCTTCCTCCACTCTCAATTTCTCTCTGTCCTGTTGAGTTTGCAGTGCTGGCACTGAGTGATAACCCTGGTGGCAGAAAAAAAAAAAAAGTCCAATGGCTGAATAATTGTCCTTTGCACATCAAAAAGCCTGTCTAAATATGAGGTTTTTGGCTCAGGGTTTCTTTTTTTCCAAACCGTTGCTAATCGAAATAAATTATTACCTTCTGAGATCCCTGGCCTCTGCATTAGTGAAATGTTTTCCTGCATTTATAGAGTAATTCATTTCCTACACAGCCATTGTTCATGACACTTCATCATGCTGAAATGCATTTTCTTGATTGTCCATCGAGTGACCTGGGAGTAATAAACATGTTGCTACATTTAGTACACTGAAAAAATGTCCTTTATGAGTGAGGAACAGAGAGCAGGCAGGCAAAGAGATGGAAGATGCAGGAGACCAATTACACAGAAAAAAAGGAAGAAGTCCCAGAGCTGGGAAAAGAGAATAACTCTTGTGCACATGATAGAGTGTCCACGTGATGCTGATATTGACACAATAGAGTGTTTCCTGACCAGGTTCAACCTGCTAGTTGTCACTGTTGATACCTGGAGACAACCGGAAGAAGAACTGGGTACATGATACAATATCCCAGCGGCGGCGGGGGGGGGGGGGTGGTGGTGGTGGTTGTGGTGGTGGTGATGTTGTGCTTTGTGGGGACCAATCTATAGCACTGAGAAACCAGAGAAGCAATCTCAGAGTAGAAGGCAGATTTCAAAGGCAGATGTCATCAGAGCCATGCAGATAGGCATTGTCATTCTTAACTTTCAAAGTCCTCCCTGCCCTTTCAGGAAGCTGTACATCCTCGTCTAGCTGTGGTCTTCTAGCATGAGTTTGGGGAGGGGGTGCTCCCTGGAACTCCAGTACACACACATTCCTGCTAGTGACAACACCTTACTCCAAGGGCTGAGTTCCCTGGCACAATGGTTTGCAGGCTGAGTGGCTCCCACCGCCTTTTGCTTCCCTTTTTTTCCTCTGCCACCTCGTTTCTCCAAAGAGAAACCAAAAATAATGTACTTACTCTCCATCTTTCTGAGTGATAATTAATCACAATATCAGCCTGGAGAAACCCCATCGTGAATGTTTCTGGGGCTATCTTGTGACACAAAAGAGCACAGAAAGTGAAAGATGTTCACCCTTCCACTATGATAGCTGTCATTTTAGACAATGGCCATCAATCACAGAACAGCATTTAGCCTCTCTGAGCAGGCAGGTTTATCCCAGGAAGCATGATGAGAGGATCAACCTCCTGCTTTCAAGACTGACTTTACATTAAATGCTTGTTTGTATAAGAGAATAAGCACAGGGATATTCCATTATCTTCTCTCTGATGGTGACAGCAACAGATGATTTGTAGAAAGACATAGTTTGGAGAACTTTCCACAGACTGCATCACATTTAAGCAGATATCTCCAAAGATGACCCTGACATATCATTTATGTACTTTAGCTAGTGAGGTATTCTTCGTGACTTTAAAAAATATTTTATTGACTTTAATGAGAGAGAAAAAGAGACATACCAGAGCATTACTCAGCTCTAGGTTATAGTGGTGCTGGGGAGTAAATTTAGGACTTCAGAGTCTCAGCCATGAAAGTCTTTTGTATAACCATTGTGCTGTCACCCCAGCCCTTCTGTAAGATTTGTTTCCCCTCAAGCTGGGGCTCGGTGTAGGCACTAGGAATCCACTGCTCTTGGTGGCCATCCCCCCCCCATTTTTATTGGATAGGACAGAGAGAAACTGAGAGAGGAGAGGAGATAGAGAGGGATGAAGAAAGACAGACACACCTGCAGACCTGCTTCACCACTTGTGAAGTGTGCCCTCTGCAGGTGGGGAGCTGGGGGCCTAAAACTGCAGTCCTTGCACAGGTCCTTGTGCTCCACGCTACGAGAGATGAACCTCATCTTGTACACTACCTTCCGGCCCCCTATGACTTTTTTTTTAAATATTTATTTTATTTATTTATTCCCTTTTGTTGCCCTTGTTGTTTTATTGTTGTAGTTATTATTGATGTCGTTGTTGTTGGATAGGACAGAGAGAAATGGAGAGAGGAGGGGAAGACAGAGAGGGGAAGAGAAAGACAGACACCTGCAGACCTGCTTCACCGCCTGTGAAGCGACTCCCCTGCAGGTGGGGAGCCGGGGTTCGAACCAGGATCCTTATGCCCATCCTTGTGCTTTGCGCCACCTGTGCTTAACCCGCTGCACTACAGCCCGACTCCCCCCCTATGACTTTTTAATACACTAGTCCTGCTCATTTTTTCATGTTCTGTCCCTTTTAGAAAAAAGTTCCTTAGCTTCACTTATTGTAAGTAATTATACCTTTTTTTGTGTGTTAGGTATGTATCTATACTAGATTAGAAGAGAGAGAAAAAGCACAGAGATCCCACAAGGCCAAAGCTTCCTTCAGCATAGTGGTAATTGGGGTCAAACTTGAATAACATGGCAACACAGCACACTTTCCTTCTTTTTTAAAAAATTTTTTTTTCAAAGCATTTATTTATTTATTTCCTTTTGTTGCCCTTGTTTTTATTGTTGTCGTTATTATTGCTATTGATGTTGTGCGTTGTTGGATAGGACAGAGAGAAATGGAGAGAGGAGGGGAAGACAGAGAGGGGGAGAGAAAGACAGACACCTGCAGATCTGCTTCACCACCTGTGAAGCGACTCCCCTGTGGGTGGGAGTCAGGGGCTCGAACCCAGATCCTTCCTCTGGTCCTTGTGCTTTGTGCCACATTCGCTTAACCCGCTGTGCTACTGCCGACTCCTCACAGTGCTCTTTTCAAATGAGCTATTTCGCTGGCCTACTAAATTTCTATCTTTCATTACTATTTCCAGTATTTTATAACCAAATCTCTTTCTTTCTTTCCTTCTTTTTTTCTCTCATTCTTCCTCTTCTACCTTTTGTTGTTGTTGTTATCACTGCGTTTTCACCATTCCTGGTAGACTTTTTCAGACAGAGAGGCAGAGACAAAGAGATCACATCAAAGCTTCCTCGAACAGGGTGGGGTTGAACCTGAGCTATACACAAAGCAAAAGGCACAAGATACTTCTCTGGTCTCTAAGTCTATTTCTTAGTCTTTATGATCAACTTCATCTATGCTGTTATTCAGGACATATGTATTGAATGCTTTCTCTTAATAATGACTAAAATGTTCTATTTTATTTTGTCATATGTAGTTGTTCTCTGAAGTATTCCAAATTAATTAGTGCCTGAGCATTTAGGTCTACCTCATTCCTCTAGCATCCTTTCCCAATATCATTTCCTCTCTCTTGCTCATACTGAAATATGAAAAAAACTAGATAGAGCTCACTGATAATATCTTACAGTCTGAAAGATTTCATTCGACTCCACAATTTAACTTAAAAGCAGTTTCCTCTGAGTTTTTTGTTGTAGTTTGTTTGTTCTTTGTTTTGCCTACGAAGTGTAGTATCAAATAAGTCTTATCAATATTTTTTCAACCCCTATTAATTATCTATGAGTACTAAGAACAAAGATGTATATATATCATCACTAAGCTCACAAACACTCCATCAGTCTCCTTCAAACCCATAATTACACAATCCTTCACTTTCAACCATTTCATGCTTCTGTGTTCTCACCTTCCTTGTCTCAGCCTTTATCTTTTTGTCAGAAGCGCAGGTATAATAGCAGAATGTGAATGCTGGCCCAGATTTGATAAACAAAGAAACTCAAGGTATCATTTTCTATCTTAGATAACTTCAGAGAACGAGAGACTGCTAGTAGCTATTTACCAAAATCCAAAATCATCTCCCCCCTTTCCCTGGGAAACACCGTGACTTCATTTTATAGCTTTTCTTCTGTTGGGAAGTGACCGAGCTCTCCTGTTTTCCTAGTGGTGCCAGTAAATGGATGTACTACTCAGCTTTTAAAAACGGTGAATTCACCTTCTTCACCTCATCTTGAATGGAGCTTGAAGGAATCATGTGAAGTGAGATAAGCCAGAAAGAGAAGGATAAATACGGGATGATCTCACTCATGGACAAAAGTTAAGAAGAACAGAGGGAAAGACACAGAACCAAACTTGGACTGTGTTTGGTGTATTGCACTAAAGTAAAGGACTGGGGGGCAGGGTAGAGGTAGGTCCTGGAGCACAATGGTGGAGGAGTACCTAGGGTTGGGGCTTTAGAGTGTTATGCAGAAAACAGAAACATTCTTATTTTTTAAATTATTTTTATTGTCTTTATTTATTTATTGGATAGAGACAGCCAGAAAACTAGAGGGAAAGGAGATAGAGAGGGAGAGAGACGGAGAGACACCTGCAGCCCTGCTTCATCAATTATGGAGTTTTCCCCCTGTAGGTGGGGACTAGGGGCTTGAAACTGGGTTCTTGAACACTGTGATGTGTGTGCTTAATCAGGTATACCACCACCTGGCTCCCAAAACTGAAGTTTTACACATGGACCACCTGTTGTATTTAGTATAAACTGTAAACCATTAATCCTCCAATTTAAAAAAAAATCTTTTAAATGTATGGGTCAGTGCCTAACCTCAGCTTAGTCCAACCAAATCCAAGACATTATTTTCCTGAGAGTCAGGTCTTCTTCCCAAGAAGGATTATTTCCATAATCTAATGAACAGGTATCCAAATCAAATAGCCAAGTCTCCTGGTGGTTATTTCTCTGAGTCTAATTCATCAAAATTTCTCCCCAGGCGATTTCCTTACTATGTTTCCTTTAACTTATGCAGTTACTGCTGAGGGACAAAGCCAGGGCGACACTACTGTGAGTTTTGATAAGTGGACAGAGTTGTATAATCAGCATCATAATCTCATATAGAACATTTCCAACTTTCCTCAATTTTCCCCAGAGCCTTTGTCACCTGCTGGATCGCTTAACACCATTCACCACTGGGCTGTTATTAGTAGTATCATTTCTGTTGGGTTGTTGGAAAAGTCATGAAGTATTTTTCTGTTTTTCTATGCAAAGGTGCATCATGACTTTTCTGATAACCCAAAAGAATGCAGTATATATGGAATTACTGAGTAGGAGTGTCCCTTTTGGATTTTGTTTCTTTCATTAACATAGAGCCTGCAAACCATACTTAAGTTATCACTGTGTGCTCTTTTCTTATTGCTAACCACCACATTCCATTTATATTGATTCAGCACAGTTTGCTTATCATTCCTCAGTTGAGAGACTTGGGTTGTTTACAGTACTTGACTATTATAAATGAAACCATTCTAAACTTTCCTGTACAGAATTTCATGTGAACAGAGGTTTTATCTCACTTAGGTTAAAAGAAAATAGTGCTCCGGGAGGTGGCGCAGTGATAAGGCTTTGGACTCTCAAGCATGAGGTCCTGAGTTCGATCCCCGGCAGCACATGTGCCAGAGTGACGTCTGGTTCTCTCTCCTCTATCACTTCTCATGAATAAATAAATAAAATCTTTAAAAAAAAAAAAAGAAAAAGAAAATAAAAGGCAAAAACCAAGAAGCAGTATTGCTGGGTTTTTGAAAGAAGTATCTATTTAGCCGTATAAGAAACTGTCAGACTGGTTTGCAAAGTGATTGTTCTATTTTGCATTTCTACATTTGTAAATAAAGTTATCCACTCTACTCTACTGCCAAAGAAGAATTTAGAGTATAGTAAAAAAAAAAAAAAAAAAAAAGAAAGAACCATTTCTCTAGTTTTTTTTTGCTTCGCATAACATATAGAAAATACCCATGCCTTTGTACTTTTTTTCCCCCACAAATCAATACTAAGTTAGTGATTTACAATACAGTTGTTGACACATGGGTATAACTTCTTGTCTCCCTATGATATTTGTCTGCAAAACACTGTCACCCCCAGTTTAGGTCCTTTCCTACCATCATGCACCAGAACCCCAATGCCATTTCCTCCCCCAGTGTCCTTTGCAATACACGACACCCAGCCCAATTTTTATTTTTATTTTTCTCTTTCTTCTTCTTGTTTCCTAAGTTCCATATATATTTTTTTTATGGCTGACTAGAATTCCATTGTGTGATAGACCTCTTTTGTTTATGCTTTTGATATTTATTTATTTCCATTTTAGATTATAAATAATGCTGCTCAGATATTTTGTATGGGTCTTTAAAATGTTTATTTATTCATGACAGAGAAAGAGTGAAAACCAGAGCATCACTCTGGCTCTTGTAATGTAGGGTTTGAAACTCAAGACCCCATACTTGAGAGCCCAACACTTTATCCATTGTGCCACTTTCAGGGCCCAGATGAGCCCTTTTTAATAGACGTATACTAACCTGCTCCAGGCCATATGCTTCTGTTCCAGAATAGATGTATCTGACTTTATCAGAAGCCCCTGAAGCCCCTTTTTAAAAATTTCTTTATTGGAGGATTAATGGCTTACAGTCGAGAGTAAAATACAATAGTTTGTACATGCATAACATTTCCCAGTTTTCCACATAATAATTCCACCCCCACTAGTTCCTTCTCTACCATCATGATCCAGGATCTGAACCCTCCCCCCACCCCAGAGTCTTTTACTTTGGTGCAATACACCAACTCCAGTCCAAGTTCTGCTTAGTGTTTTCCCTTCTGATTTTGTTTTTCAACTTCTGGCTGTGAGTGAGATCATCCCATATTCATCCTTTTATTTCTTACTCATCTCACTTGACATGATATCTTCAAGCTCCATGTAAGATGGGGTGGAGAGTGAATTCACATCTCCTACAACCACTTTTATATTCTTTTTTTTTTTTCTAGAACATCCATGAAATTATGTAAGCAAATTTCCCATGAAGTTACTTGCCCTGCAGACAAGAATTGAAGCAATTTAACCAACATCTTTCCAGTGAGTTGAAGTCACTGGAATATACCCAGGCCTTGTAGGAATCACCAGCCTAGGTCTCTCTGCATGTGGCCTTCCCCTGACAGGTGTAAGCTACCATCTGTACTGTAGGAAGCAGTGCCAGCCAGACCCCAGGGGAGAGCCTCATACAGGCCCTTTGTCAGCACATCTGCTGTTGCTGGATTAGGGTAGCTGCACATAGCCCATACTGACTAACTCTCAGTTAGGTGGACATTGCAATTAATAGGCCTGTGGGACTTTGCTATCTCTGCATCGTGGCATCATTTCTCTTACTTGATGATGAAAGTTGTCAGAGGCCATGGGGAGTCGGGCTGTAGCACAGCAGGTTAAGCACAGGTGGCGCAAAGCACAAGGACCGGCATAAGGATCCCGGTTCAAACCCCGGCTCCCCACCTGCAGGGGAGTAGCTTCACAGGCGGTGAAGCAGGTCTGCAGGTGTCTATCTTTCTCTCCTCCTCTCTGTCTTCCCCTCCTCTCTCCATTTCTCTCTGTCCTATCCAACAACGACAACAACAATAATAGCTACAACAATAAAACAACAAGGGCAACAAAAGGGAATAAATAAATACAATAAATATTTTTTAAAAAAGTTGTCAGAGGCCTGACAAGTCATTAAGATATTATTTGTGATCCAATGACTCTCCAGTCATCCTGGTGGTCCCTTGCAGTGGAAGAGGCCCTAGGCAAGGGGAGAGGTATGTGCTCGGAGGCCTGTCTGTGCTGGCAAGTCTGGCCTCACCACTTCTGGCTGGAGAAACTGGTTAACAATCTTGTCTTGGCTCAAGGCTTCCTGCACACTTAGCAGGTATTAAACACTTCCTGATCCCTGACTCTGATCTTACCAAGGCTCAGCTTTGCTGGATCATTTTGCATATAGTTTATATCATTAAATGATCCAGCAATGAAAGATATAAGGCCCACCTTTGCCTACTGCTGCCCACTTTGAAAAAAGGGGATGAATGAGCTGCCCACCCCACCTTGCTCTACAAAGAATATACCTTTCCTGCTTTGGAAATCTGATTATAATGGTCTGCTTAACCAACCAGGGGCTCACATGGGTTTCTGTCATTGCAAATTTACCTGGGCAATAGGCTTTCAGTTAATCCTCTCAGAGATTGTAGGCTGAGGTGGGATGAGATTACATAGCCAAATATATTTACACAGATGTCTTTTTTAGCCCGGCTCATAGCCAAAATTGCATTTGCATTTGTAGCAAAATCACAAGCCAACATTGCTAGAAACCTAAAACCAGGATACTGAGCGGGGGTGGGGAAGGTGGGGAAGAAAATGAAGATTAAGAAGGAGAAAGCAAGCTCAGGGGGAAGGCTGGCAGCGGTAATCAGCTGAGAACAGCAGTTTGGTGTGCAGCCTGTGCGGTTATTTTCTGATTAGGCTGAGTTGTCTGTCTAATCAGATTTTCTGCTCCCCTGTTATCCATCTTATTAGGCACTTTCTATTTGTGAGGCTCAGGATTCCCTCCTGACCACAAAATGATTCAAAGTAACAACTCACAAAGACACTGTCTATGGGGTAGCTTTTCTGAGGATTTCTTCCAGGTCATGTCTCCCTTTGCCTGGAGAAGTAGGACAGAGATTTATTTCTCCCACATTAGAGTCTCAGAAGGAGTCTGGTCTTCATATAAATCTACTTATGAGAATAGCATCTTTCCAAGACTTCTTTTTTTGATTTTTATATTAGCTAGACAGAAAGGGTTTCAGATGACAAAGAGAAACCATAATACCACTCTGGAATATCCCATGATGGGACTCAAACTGGAAGCCTTAGACAGGTGAGCCTCAGTTGAGCAACTTCCCCACTCACTGACAATATCTTCTTTGTCAATAATAATAATAATAACAACAACAACAATAGCAACAACAGCTACACTCTGGAGGAACTGGGTGCTGGTGCACCTGGTGGAGTACACATGTTAGGATGTGTGAGGACCCAGCTTCAAGTTCCCAGTCTTCACCGGCAAAGGGGAAGCTTCACAAGTGGTGCAGCAGTGGTGCAGCTGCCTCTCCTTTTCTTTATCACTCTTTTCCTTTCTTTCTCTCTCTCATCCTCTGTGGAAAAAAAAAAAAATGGCCACCAGGAGCAGTAGAACAGTGCAGGCACTGATGCAGGCACCAGTGATAACCCTGATGGGAAAAACAAAGACCTCTCGTGGCTCGAACCTGACCTAGGAGGACTCTGTCAACATAAATACATATTGCTCAAGCCCCAGGCAACCAGAAGAGCAGAACCATGGGTAGATCACATAGGCTGCATCTGTTGATATTAGTGCTCATAATTTCCTCTTGCTGGAAAGAGCACAGGTGGAATGGAGCTGAGAACGACCCTTACATATTACCCTTGCTCTGCCAGGGACAAAGGGACACACACAAAATATTTTTTTCCCTGGTATTCAAGCAGGCATGTGAACCCTGACTATGCAGAACAAAGAATAGAACTTCTCTGTGAAGGGTTTGTCTAAACAACCTTCAAAGACAAATTAGAATGAGGAGAGGACTTCCTACCATCCTTATGATTTAAATTGTATGACTTAGACCCAGGAGAATTGTTGGAACAATTTGTAAGAATGCTTTTTTTTTTTTTTTTGGAACAAGAAAACATATTAACGTTGAAGACAACCAACCATCTTCCACAGTGCACATGGGGTAATTTTATTTCCAATTCCATGACAAGCAAAATGTGGCTATTGTGCAGAACAGGCAAATTCTGCCCTATGGCTAAGAAGAACTGAAGTCCAAATGGAATGTGAGATGAAAATGCAATTTCTCTCTAACTGCCATCTGCAGATGGGCTTTAGTATGCCTTCAGCTGTTTTACAAAGTCATTCACATTGCACAAGGACTTTCTGACAGCCATATATATGTGAACATTTTTAGTGACTCTTCTAAGAAAGGTAATCTACAGATATCTACTTGCTGCTAAATCTTGGCTACTACTAGGACAGAACTTCCTAAGATTTGAAAAAAGAAAAGTGTTTCCTCTTTACTTGTGGCTTCCTTTTCTTTCAGAATCTATGTTTCTGCCTAGGAGTCTGTGTTAGGTCCGGACAGGAAATCCTTGTCTGGATGACAGAGATAGGAAAACGGATGAGTGGAGATCATTGGAAAGTGATGTGTCATGGGAATCAGCTTTCCAGGAATGAAGAACCATGCCTGGACCCAGTTCTGTTTCTACTGGCCACATAATACTGATCAAATTCCACTATGTGATAAGCATAGTCCAGACCCTGAAATCACAAAAAAAGAAGAAGAAGAAGAAGAAGAAGAAGAAGAAGAAGAAGAAGAAGAAGAAGAGGAGGAGGAGGAGGAGGAGGAGGAGGAGGAGGAGGAGGAGGAGGAGGAGGAGGAAGAAGAAGAAGAAGAAGAAGAAGAAGAAGAAGAAGAAGAAGAAGAAGAAGAAAAGAAAAAGAAAAAACCCACAAAATCGCTCTCACAAAAGCATGGCATATTTATTTATTTACTTATTTATTATTGTTCTCCCTGTGGCTTCACCATTTTGGTGAAAACAGGATGGTATCTTTTAGACAGAGACAGACAGAAAGACCAACAGGAAGACACCAGGACACAAAATCGTCCTCTACTGTGATGGGTAGAGACTCAAACTTGGTTTGCAGGAATGACAAAGCGGGCACTTTACCCAGACTCAATATTCCTTTTTTTCAAAACCATTTTATTGGGGTGTGGGGGGGGTTAATGGTTTATAGTACAGTTGTTGACACAGGTATAATTTCTCATCTCCCCATGGTAGGTGTCTGTGGACTGCTCTACCTCCCAACTTAGGTTGATTGCTGCCATCATGCACAAGGACCCCATAGCGCTGTTGTGTTCCCTCTCCCCAGGCTCCTCTCTGTCCTCCTTTTCCAGAGTCCTTTGTTTTGATACAATATGTTAAAAAAAGGCATCCAAGTTCTACTTTGTATTTTCCCTTTCTGTAAAAGAAAGGCTGGCTTCCCCCCTTCCATTACTGTGACATGCCACTCTTCCCTGCCTCTTCCCTGCCTCCTCTTTTTCATACCTGTACTCAGAATCTTCTTCCAGTGGTGGCCAGGCTGTCAGACACTATCAGGACTTACCCTTGACTTGGTTCCCCAGGTAGGAGCTTACAAAACAAGGATGAAGAAGGTGAGGCCCCTGAAGTCAGGTTTCTTTTTAAATTTTTGAACTTTTTTTTTAATTGTATTTTATTATTGGATAGAAACAGAGAGAGATTGAGAGGAAGGGGGAGATAGAGAGGGAGACACTTGTAGCCCTGCTTTACTACTCATGAAGCTCTCCCTCTGCAGGTGGGGACCAGGGGCTTGAACCCTAGTCCTTGTGCACTGTAATGTGTGCGCTCAACCAGGTGCACCACCGCCTGGCCCCTGAAGTCAGGTTTCTGCCCAAGTGTTAACACAGGGAAAGAATTCAGAGCATTCTACAAACTAGCACAAACTTTCATGTGCAAAGCAAACATAGGAGAAGGGGTGTTCGGTGCTGGTAACAGAGGCAGCCCAGATAACTGGAGCCTGAATTCCAAAGCTGTTTCTCTTCTGTACTCAAACTGACCTTCTTTTCCCAGCTTGCTTTCTTTCTTTCTTCCTTCCTTCCTTCCTTTCCTTTTTTCTTTCTTTTAAAAAAATATTTGCTTGAGAGTCGGGCGGCAGTGCAGCGGGTTAAGCGCATGTGGCACAAAGTGCAAAGACCGGCATAAGGATCCCGGTTCCAGCCCCCGGCTCCCCACCTTCAGGGGAGTCGCTTCACAGGCGGTGAAGCAGGTCTGCAGGTGTCTATCTTTCTCTCCCCCTCTCTGTCTTCCCCTCCTCTCTCCATTTCTCTCTGTCCTATCCAACAACGATGACAACAATAACAACTACAATAAAACAACAAGGGTGACAAAAGGGAATAAATATTTTAAAAATATTTTTAAAAAATATTTGCTTGTTCCATATGAGAAAGGCTGAGAATTTCACATGAGATAGAGAGAAAGAGATAGAAACAAGGCAGAAGCCAGAACACCACCCTGGCATAAGCAGTATTGGGGATTACACCAGGCACCTAAAACATGCAAATCCAGTGGAACCATTTCCCCAGCTGTGCAATCCCTGCTGGCTTAGTTCTCCCTATTTATTCCAGTCCCAAACTCCTTTGCACCTGCTCCAGGATTCTCAGGCATTCCAACAAACACCCTTTCCACCCACTTCTGATCACTTCGCTGCCTCTTAACTACTTCCTGCCTTTCTGTTCTATTACAATCTCTTAGGTTAGTATTTCTTCTCTATACATGCTACTTCTATTGAAATCTGCCTTTCAGGTTGGCCTAGTACATCACCAGCCTTACCCATCCCACGTTCAAGCCCCTGGCACCTCATAGGCATACACCTCATATAGTGCACCTCATTTGGTGCAATAGGAAAAGCTTTGGTACTGTGGTGTCCTTCTCTCTGTTTATCTGAAAGAAATTGACTCAGAGTGGCAAATCACACATGTGTGAGGTTCTGGCATACAAAACAAATAATAAAACCAATTCTGCCTTTCTTGGGAGAAAAAATAGCTCACCTTGATAGTGCAATGTTTTGTCACATATACGACCCAGATTCAAACCTGGCTCCCACATAGTGAAGGAAGTTTCAGTGCTGAGGTCTCTCTCTCTCTCTCTCTCTCTCTCTCTTTTTTTTTTCCTCCAGGGTTATTGCTGGGCTCGGTGCCTGCACCATGAATCCACCACTCCTGGAGGCCATTTTTTCCCCCTTTTGTTGCCCTTGTTGTTGTAGCCTCGTTGTGGTTATTATTATTACCATTGTTGATTGTTGATGTTGTTCGTTGTTGTTGGATAGGACAGAGAGAAATGGAGAGAGGAGGGGAAGACAGAGAGGGGGAGAGAAAGATAGACACCTGCAGACCTGCTTCACCGCCTGTGAAGCGACTCTCCTGCAGGTGGGGACCCGGGGGCTTGAACCGGGATCCTTATGCAGGTCCTTGCGCTTTGTGCCACGTGCGCTTAACCCACTGCGCCACCGCCCGACCCCCGCTGAGGTCTCTTTTACTGCCAGCCAATCCCCACCTCCCTTGCTATCTTAAAAAAACAAAACCTGGGAGTCGGGCAGTAGCGCAGCGTGTTAAGCCCAGGTGGTGCAAAGCACAAGGACCAGCGTAAGGATCCCCGTTCGTGCCCCCGACTCCCCACCTGCAGGGAAATCACTTTACAGGCGGTGAGGCAGGTCTGCAGGTCTCTCTCTCTCTCCTCCTCTCTCCATTTCTCTCTGTCCTATCCAACAACAGCTACAACAATTAAAAAGCAACGAGAGTCGGGCTGTAGCGCAGCACGTTAAGCGCATGTGGCACAAAGCGCAAGGACCCTTAAGGATCCCGGTTCAAGCCCCCGGGTCCCCACCTGCAGGGGAGTCGCTTCACAAGCGGTGAAGCAGGTCTGCAGGTGTCTATCTTTCTCTCCTCCTCTCTGTCTTCTCCTCCTCTCTCCATTGCTCTCTGTCCTATCCAACAACGACGACAACAATAACTACAACAATAAAACAGCAAGGGCAACAAAAGGGAATAAATAAATATATAAAAGAGAAAATATTTTTAAAAATAAAAATAAATAAAAAAGCAACGAAAAGGAATAAATAATTTTTTTTTAAAAACCTGCCTTTCTCTTTATCCTTCATACCAGTGGAGAACCTCTCAGGTGTTACAACTCTCTCATCCTGTCCCACAGACAGGCCCTAAACAGGGAACCACAAATCCCGACAGTCACTTTCCAGCTATCCCATTATCTTCACTATTTTACTGAAGCCATCTCCTTCAGTGGTCTCACTCTCTAATCACGACATCCTTGTTCCTATCTTTTCTCAGATGCCCCAGCTCCCAACCAGGGTCCATGATACCAGTCTCAGAATGAAAGGTGCTAAACCAAGCTACCAAGGTACTGCTCAGCTCCTAGTCCGCACTCTCAATGAGCGATCAGCCCACACTTGTACACCCTGAGAACAGTAAACACAACCGCACTGAGTCACACTTCCTATTTTTAAACAGCTCTATCACTGGAGAAACCCTTCATTAAGCTGAAGTCTCTCTTACTATAATTGACGTTACTGGTTCTAGTCCTGTCTTTTGAAGTTCTGTGAAGCAATCTAAATTGCTTTTACCGTGTGACAGTCGTTGGTTCATTTGGAAATTTTCGTCATCTTCCTCCTAAGACTTCACTACTCCAAGACTCATCAACTCAGATGTCTCTTTATTTTCTGAGCACACGGCATTTTGGAGTTTCATCTTCTACAAAACTGCTCTCTCCTTGAGCATTGTCCAGGCGGTGTATGTGGCACACAGAACTGTGAACATTACTTGGTGGTAATAACTCCACCCCTCGTCCAACAGACAAATAGCTCCTTGCTTTGTTACTGTGGTGATGCTTGGTGGTGTGGGTGGTAGGGAAGTGGTGATAAAGGCAGTGATGGTGGTGAAGGTGATGATGATGGTAGAGGTGGTGGGCTGTGATGGCTTCAGCAAACATGCACTGCTGTTGAGTCACCAGTCAACTAGTTAAAACAGGAGACGGTTTGGGCCTGCTGTTAGATCTGAAACATCTTTGCTGTGCTGTTGGCTTTTGGGATCAAGATCAAGTTTTACCTTGATAGTTCTAAGCTATCTACCCTTTTAATCTATTGAGATCATTGTAGGTCCTTATTTTGTCACTATGGCTTGTCACTCTTCCCAGCTCAGTTCATCAGCAGATTAAAGAACATGCCTTTCTCAATTTTTTTCCTCCGGGGTTATTGCTAGGGCTTGGCGTTGGCACAATTTTCCTGGAGGCCATTCCCCCCCCCCCCCATTTTTCTTGGATAGGACAGAGAGAAATTGAGAGAGGAGAGGGAGATAGAGAGAGGGAGAGAAAGATAGATACCTACAGACCTGCTTCACTGCTTGTGAAGTCATCCCCCACCCCCACCCCCGCAGGTGGGGAGCTAGTGGCTCAAACCCAGACCCTTGTGTGGGTCCTTGCACTCCCTCTATATCTTTATCCAAGTTTCTGATTAAATGTGACTCCAGCAGTGTTAAATTTAGGGGTCTATGAAAAGGCACTAAACTGTGTCCTTTGGGGTAACATTTACCTTTTAATCGGCATCTTTTGGATACAGGTGTTTAATTCATCCATTTTAATGTGCCTCGTTTTTCTTGTTTTGTCCCCAAGGCTGTCTTGAAATTTAGCCCCTCTCTCTCTACATATCACATTTCTCATTTGTACCAATTGAATAATGGTGACTCCCCCCCCCAAAGACTAGTTTACAATGGCTTCTTCAATTATATTTTCTTTCTTTCTTTCTTTCTTTTTTTTTTTTTTTTTGTAATCACCAGATTCTTTTCTCTCGCCATTCTGTTAACGTAGAATCTAGGAAATTTTCATTAATATACAGTGAGAAAAATTCCAAATCGTTCTAATTTTGGAAGCCAAGATAGCACTTGTCTATCTCTGTCTTAAAACACATTGTCTCCCCAAAAAATCCCTTATGGGAGAAATAATTCATTCCTCCTAAGAACCTTAGTTCTCATTGAAACCTATTCTGCCTTCTATCAGGGTTACTTGTGCACAGATCATATTCCTCCTGGACCTGCCCCCTAAGTTCTTACACTTGATTATAAATTCCTTGGCAACAAAAGATGCTGCTTATTTTTTCTTTCTGCCTCCTGCAGTGATTACACCGTGCCTTGAATGGCTTGAATTGAACGGAATTGCATAAAGCACGATAATCAATTTGATCTATGCAGTTTCAAATCATTTTTTGGTCAAATTGGATTATTTTCACCTATCTGAATATCTAATTTTTTGCACAGTTGAATCAGTCTTGCAGCTAATCGGATGCAGTCACTAAGACTACTGAAGACAGTACATTCATTTTCCCCGATCTGATGGTTTTTAATCATATCATCACAGCTATTCACACAGAAAAATAAAACAGTAGATTAAATAGCAAACTATCAGCAGAATGATAAATGATATCATCCCCAGGCCCATGGGCTCTGCAGTTTCTGCCAAATTATTCATTCAGATTTGATCCAACACCTTTTTGTTCTGTGATAATAATAGTCACTAATTACTGAGTATTTTCTATGAGTTAAACATTTAACTAAAACAGTATAACATGGTGGGCTTGGCTGCTCACCTGGCTGTATCAGTTACTATGTGTGCGACCTTAAGTTAATTACTTCCACTGTAAACTAACATATAAGAAAAGTCAATTGCACCCATATTTTTAAAATGCTTGCTCCAACCTCATGTCAACCCTATGAGTCACTATTAGTTTTTCCTAATTTACAGTCTCACAGGGATGCCCAGTACTGTGGGGTTCATAGAAATGGCCATGCTAACATATCTAAAACAGACTTCCTAGCTTCTTCTCACAAGAAGACCCCTAGTTTCATCTGCTCTATTCTTACCTTTGGGTTCCTGTTTATTAAACAATTTGTCTTGCTTTATATCTTACCACCTTTCAGCCACCAAGTTGCAGATGCTACCATTATAGCATCCTAACTTCCTTGGACAGACGGCCTCACCGATGTGTCTTGGAATCTCACCTCTCCAGAGCCCCATCCCACTAGGGAAAGATAGAAACAGGTTGGATTAACCTGCCGATGTCCATGTTCAGTGGAGAAATCATCATAGAAGCCAGACCTTCTTCCCTCTGCACTGCATAAAGAATTTTGGTCCAAAATCCTACAGGGATAAAGAATAGGGATGCTTCCAATGAAAGGGATGGGGCATGAAACTCTGGTGGTGGGAACTGTATGAAATTGTACCCCTGTTATATTACAATCTTGTTAATCCCTATTAAATCCGTAATAAATTAAATTAAAGTAAATTTAAAAAGAAAGAAATGACCATACTGGCCAGACAGTGGCACACCCAGTTAAGTACATATATTATTATGCTCAAGGACCAGGGTTCAAGTCCCTGCTTCCCACCTGCAGGGGGGACACTTCATGACTGGTAAAGCGGGTTTGCAGGTGTCTATTTTTCTCTTTTCTTCTCTACCTCCCCCTCCTCTATCAATTTCTCTTTGTCCTATCCAGTAAAATAGAAATAAAAATAAGGGGGTCAGGCTGTAGTGCAGCGGGTTAAGCTCACATGGTGCGAAGTGCAAGGATGGGCATAAGGATCCCAGTTCCAGCCCCGGGCTCCCCACCTGCAGGGGAGTTGCTTCACAGGCGGTGAAGCAGGTCTGCAGGTGTCTGTCTTTCTCTCCCCCTCTCTGTCTTCCCCTCCTCTCTCCATTTCTCTCTGTTCTATCTAACAATGACGACACCAGTAACAACAACAATAATAACTACAACAACAATAAAAACAAGGGCAACAAAAGGAAAAATAAATATTAAAAAAAGAAATAAAAATAAAAGGAAAAAGTGGCTACTGGCAGAAGTGGATTTGTGTGCAAGCACTGAGCCCCTGTGATAACTCTGGTGTCAGAAAGAAAGAAAGAAAGAAAGAAAGAAAGAAAGAAAGGAAGGAGTTACTATACTAGGGAGCAGATATTGTCTTTCCCTCAAAGACTTCACAATCTTGTAAGGCTGGCTAAATTTCAGCTAATTAACTGTAATCAAAAGCAGATCAAATATCTGCCATAGCAACACTGATGTGGAAGGTCTGAGAGCCCAGAGGATCTGATGGATGGCTACAAATGCAGAGTAGAGTTATTTGAAATAGGAGGGATGAAAGCATCTTCATTTTCAGAGCAGAGGTGAAGGTCATCCAGGGAAAAGCATCATGTATGTAAGGCCTCAGGGATGTAGCACCAGCCAAGGCAGTGTTCAGCTAGCTTAGCAGCAAGCAGCATAGTAGGACCTAGTCATAGTAGATGACTGACGATTGTAGATGACTGTGACTTTTCCAGCCTAACTTTCTTTTTCCATAGCTCACCTGCAACATGGATTCATCACTCATCAAATAGCGTGTGCTATTTTCTTAGAATACGAGCAGTATAGTATACTACGACAACAATGAAAACCAATAGCTTAGTAGGACCTAATCACAGTAACTTTTATAACATGGACGAATCCATACAGCTGGAAAGTATCAGAATCTACTTCATATAGGAAAATGGAGATGCATTTTGTGAGACCCTTTTTTTTCCCCCCTCTGTAAACGATCACATAGGGTACAATGGGGATTGATCCAAGAAGTCAAAACGGCATTGAAAGAGGTTAGAAGCTAAGTGGTGAAGAAGACAGATCTTGCGTGACTATACTGCTGGAAAAGTCACAGTCATCTACAATGGTGCATCTCACCTTGGGGCTGAGCAAGCCTGTTCTGGAACAGGCTATTGTACTAAAGATAGGTTAATTCCAGAGTTATTGGAAAAGTCATGACACAACTTTGCATAGAAAAATATGTCATGACTTTCCTGATAGTTCACCTATAGTTCCTATAGTTCCTGAGAGAACCTATAGTTCCTGAGAGAAAGAGAACCAGAACATCACCCTGGCATGCACAGTGCCAGAGATTGAGCTCAGGACTTTGCACCTGAGCATCCAACGCTCCATTCAGTGTGGCATCTCCTAGGTCACTATTGGGAGTTTGGGGGGGGACGCTTTGTGGTGTGGGGTGGGAGGAATCCTTGCCATGAGCAAATGAAATCCTTCAATGTACAGATGGGGTTGGACTTGCTGTGAAGTTAAGCGATCAATAATAAAACTAAAGCTTCTGGGGCCCTTGCTTTCATGAATCCTTTGCAAGACTTTAGTCTGAGCTTTGCATTCATTTTTTATATGTATTTATTCTCTTTTGTTGCCCTTGTTGTTTTATTGTTGTAGTTATTGTTGTTGTTATTGATGCCGTTGTTGTTGGATAGGACAGAGAGAAATGGAGAGAGGAGGGGAAGACAGAGAGGAGGAGAGAAAGATAGACACCTGCAGACCTGCTTCACCACCTGTGAAACGACTCCCCTGAAGGTGGGAGAGCCTGGGGCTTGAACCTGGATCCTTCCGCCAGTCCTTGCACTTCGTGGCACGTGCATTTAACATGCTGCGCTACCGCCCAACTCCTGAGATAGTTCCCATTTTCTTTCCCTTCTGCCTAAGTAGCATCTGGACATGGTGGACACCTTACATTTACTGTTACACTGTCATTTATAGCTGTGATAGAGAGCCTTGTGGTCCACTCACTGCCCGTTACGCCCTGATTTCATCTAGGGACTGCTTCCTTTCGGTGGACTCCAAGGTGTCCTGTGGCACCACAGATGATGCCCTGGTGTGTCGCTACACCAGGTTCTTTGTCCCAACCTCAGCCTCAGCCTCTGCTCGGTTCCTCTCAGTGACTCCTTCCTCTGGGGGCAGAAACAGCTGCTTTCACAGCTGGGGATGTAAGTTTGGGCTGGTGCAGAGACCCCTTGAGGCAGCTTTTGGGTATCTCTGACTGGCTGATTTCTCCCCCTTCATGTGCCTCTTGCTGTTATGCCCAGCAGGTTTTGTTTGTTTATTTGTTTTTAGAGGATTCTAGTTACCTCAGGCTACTCCCTAGGAAAGCAAATGCCAGCCATCCTGATTCCAAGGCCTACAGATTTATGAGCAACCTCCCAAGACACATGCTCTTAACTTGGATCTCGAGAGAATGCAAGTGACTGTTTTCCTTTCAAGCCTCCTCTCCTCTTAGGTCTGTTTGCACGTCCCTGTCTGCCCCTCAGGAGCTCTCTCTTCACATGTCATCTTCATACTCTTTGCTCTGTGCTTTAGCCAAAACAGCATTTCCTATGTCCTTGCAGATCTGTGACTTGGCTTTGCAGTAGAAAAACAGTAAAGGGGGGTGGGTGGGGGTGGAAATGCAGATAATAGAAGTGGAGAAAAAAAAAAAAGGAAGATTGTTTTAAATGTCTGATTTACTACAATACATTTGTACTTATCAATCCATCACACACAGCTTTCCCTTCCCGTCATGACTGAGGCTACCCATATCAAGAGCAGTCTTCTAGTTACCAATGCCCACACCCTCAAGGCTGCCTCTCCTTATCTGCTTATCCTCCTTCACTCTTCCCTAACAGTCTCTTCTCCTGAAGAGTAGCATCCAGACATATTCCACTGTCACCTGTCCTACACTGACTCACTTCTCTGACCCTAAATGCTCCTTCAGCTCTAGTCCCACCTCTCCTATCAGAGAGAGCAAATCTCTCAAGTCCGTTTTTTTAAAACCACCTCCGATTCTTTCATAGCTCTTTAGTTATCATGAAAATGAGACACAGGGAGTTGGGTGGTAGCGCAGTGGGTTAAGTACATGTGGCGCAAAGCTTAAGGGCCGGTGTCAGGATCCCGGTTCAAGCCCCTGGCTCCCCACCTGCAGGGGAGTCGCTTCACAGGCGGTGAAGCAGGTCTGCGGGTGTCTGTCTTTCTCTCCCTCTCTATCTTCCCTTCCTCTCCCCATTTCTCTCTGTCCTATACAACGACGGCATCCATAACAACAACAGTAACTACAACAACAATGAAAAACAACAAAGGCAACAAAAGGGAAAATAAATATAAAAAAAGAAAATGAGACACAAAAATTTCTTTAGCTGCATTCTACTACATTTAAAAAACATCAAGATCAGGACGGAGGTAGGCAGCATAATGGTTGTAAAGAAATGCTCATGCCTGAGGCACCAAAGTCCCAGGTTCAATCCCCAGTACCACTATAAGCCAGAGATGAGCAGTGCTCTGGTAAATAAATAAATAAATAACATGTTAAAAATGGCTCCCCACCTGCTGGCGAGTCACTTCACAGGTGGTGCAGCAGGTCTACAGGTGTCTTTCTCTCTGTCTTCCCCTCCTCTCTCCATTTCTCTCTGTCCTATCCAACAACGAAGGCATTAATAACTACAGCAATAAAACAACAAGGGCAACAAAAGGGAATAAATAAATATTTTTAAAAAATTAAAATTAAAAAAACAACATCACCAATGGCTTCTTCAATGCCCAAACCAATGAATCTTTGAATTTTCATGTCTGTTCAACAATAATTGAGAAAACCAATTACCTCTGCCTTCTGGAAGTCTGCCTCACTCAGCTCTGGGGAAACACTTGTTTTTCTCTTATCCTACTGGCCTCTCCTTTTCAAGCTATTTTACTAAGTTTGTTTGTTTATTCTTCCTGGCAAAAAAAAAAAAACAAAACTGTTAGGGTTGCCAAGGGTCAGTCCTGGATATTCTGTTACAATATTTTCTTGGAGTTCATGGATCTCAGCTTTATATTGCTGACTTGATGTTCTCCTTTGAGTTCACTCCTATGTCTAACGCCTAACATGCCTACTTAACATGCTGTCTATTAAATGTTCCACATCTATCTCAAGTCAGTCATGCTTGGAAAATAATGCTGGACTCTTATTAACACACTGCACACCAAAGTCCATTTCCTGCTTGTCCTCATAAAAGGTACCATATTTCAACTGGTTGCTTATACTAGAAACCTAGGAGACACAGGTTGCTGTCTTTTCTCTCCCTGCTATAGGCAGTCTAAGACAAAGTGCTTCCGACTCTCCAATTGTGCTCTTTTTCACTCCACTAGCATCCCTTTAAATAAAACATTTGTCTCTCACCTGACCTGGTATAGCAGCCTTTCAGCCGTTCCCCTGGCCTCAGTCCCTACCCGCTTCAGTTCATATTTCATATGACAGTAAGGGATATTGACTTAAATGTATTCAGGTTCTTTCTCTTTCATTTCTTTGTTTTTCTACTGTTCCTCAACAACTCAGCTAAAAAATTGTTCACTGGTGCTGAACAATACAGACAGCCTTTTGGTAGGAGGTGAACTGCAATGACCTGGAACTGGTCAACACCTAGGCAGGGTTGAGGAGAGCTTGGTGCATATTGCCACAGCTGTGTGGGATACCCTTTACCACTTGTGAGGCAACACCCCCCCCATCCCCTGCAGGTGGGGAGCTGGGGCTTGAACCGGGATCTTTGAGCAGGTCCTTGCGTTTTGTACTATGTGCACTTAGGCCAGTGTGCCACTGTCTGGCCCCTGTTCAGACAATATTTTTATTTAACTTGATCCTAGCTGTCAGACTCAAGCAAAAACCACCATAGTCATGAGCCACTAGAAACCTGCTAAAATGGACTTCCTAGCTTTCTTCCACCGTAAGATCTCTAATCTCATCTGCTCTGTCTCTACTTTTTGGCTCCTGTCCATTAACAATTTTTGTCTCACTTTATGTCCTGCCACCTTCCACATACCAAGTTGCAGACACTATCATGATTCCGTCCTGACTTCTCTGGGTAGATGACCTCAACAATGTGTCCTGGAATCTCGCCTCTCCAGAGCTCTATCCAACTAGGGAAAGATAGAAACAGGCTGGGAGTATGGATCAACCTACCAGTGCTCAAGTCCAGCAGAGAAGCAATTACAGGGGCCAGAACTTCTACTTCTGCACCCCAAACAGTAATTCTGATCCATACTCCCAGTGGCAGAGAAGTGATAGGAGGAAGAGGATAAGAGGTCTCTGAACTCCAACTCCCTCAGGACCCACAGAAAGGAGGGGAAAGAGAGGGACATTTGGAAGTAGTAATGGTGTCATGAGTGGCTCCAAGGGGAAGAGAGGACTGGACTAGGAAGTAAAAGGGGGCAAATATGTATAAATATAGACAGTTGTAGAGATGGTAGTTAACCCATGCAACCTTGGGAGAACTGTGGTGGTTTGCAATGGAGGGATTGGGGATTTGGAACTCTGGTGGTGGGGACAGTGTGGAATTATACCCCTGTTGACATGTAATTTTGCAAATCAATATTAAATCACTAATAAAAGAAATAGGACTATATAAAAAGAAAAAGACAGGGAGTTGGGTGGTAGCACAGCGGGTTGAGCGCACATAGAGCAAAGCTCAAGGGCCAGTGTAAGGATCCGGGTTCGAGACCCCGGCTCCCCGCCTGCAGGAGATCGCTTCGCAAGTGGTGAAGCAGGTCTGCAGGTGTCTATCTTTTTCTCCTCCTCTCAGTCTTCCCCTCCTCTCTCCATTTCTCTCTGTCCTATCCAACAACAACAATAGCTATGACAACAATAACTATAACAAGTACAACAACAAGGGCAACAAAATGGGAAAAAATAGCCTCCAGGAGCAGTGGATGTGTAGTTTAGCTACCAATCCCCAGCAATAACCCTGGAGGCAAAAAGAAAAGAAAAAAAAGATACAGAGATTACAGAGTCACCTTCCAGGATTGGAAAGAATGGCTTCCAGATGGATTTACTGGATGGCCACAAGCTTCAATAGTGGGACTGTGAGGCCCTTTCTGCTAGCTATAAACCCACTTCCCCTGCAATATCTCAGTACCATCTGGGAGGGGAGGACAAGGCAGGGAGAAAGAGCCTGAAAGCTCCCGGCTTGTTTCTGCCAGAACACATCAGTTCCAGGTGATGTTTCTACAGCACATGTGTCAAGGAGCAAGGGCAGGCTGTCAACATGGAGAACAGAGAGGCTCCTCTGACAGATCCAGTGCCTGCATTCCAAACCCATTACAGCCGGGGCCCTTGTTCCCCTCCGATGAGCTCTGGCTCCCTCCCTTGGCTGAGGTTCTCCCACCCCCACCCCCAGCTACAGAAACGCAGCGTTGCTAGAAGGGGTTGCCTCTCTGCTTGTCATATATATTTACACGATGGAACAGTTGCCTTCATAGTGGGGGCAAGGGTGAGAGGGGGCAAAGGGGGTGAAGCACAGCCTGTCTCCCCAGATGGTGACACCTGTCATTTCACATTCTTACTATGTGTGCTCAGTTCAAATCTAGCGTCACACATACACACACACACACACACACACACACACACACACACACACAAACGAGCTTCAGAATTCAATTGATTTCAGTGTGAAGCTCACACTTCTGAGAAGTAGCTTTTAAGAAATGGGTAAGCAAATATTGTGGTGGAAATTACACATTTCACTTTTAAATATAAGCTTCTAGAAAGAAGGTTTGGGGACAAAGGCAAGTATATATATATATTCACACATTGATTGAAGCTAGGTACTTTTTTAAATAAAATAACTAATAGACTTTATATTAACAGTTGCGACGGACCGCTCAGGCTGAGGAGCAGCAGGAAGGATCAGGGAACTCTGAAGGTGACCCACCTGGTGGGTCAGGAGGAAAACAGAATACAACACACTCTGTTTTCCAAATTATGTACTGACCAGGTTTTAAAACAGACTTAGCAGTTTGAAACCAATCATAAGGTGTCAACCACATACTAGCCACAGTTTCTACAATTTGTAAAGTGTAAGGAGAAGAAGGGCCTATGGTCTGGACTGCCTGAGTCAATTCTTTAAGCAGCTTAAAAGGAAGTGGCTCCCATTGTGGTGTGTCCTCATCTAGGGAGACCAAAGGAAAGATAAATCCTGCCTTGTGAGCCTCCTTGACAGCTGCCATGAATCCTGTATTGGTAGGGAGCCTAGATTGGGGAGGTTTGTACCTCCTCTTATAAATATGTTAAAACTCTACGTAAAATACTATCTGCTAAGCCTGTTACTCAGAAATGCATCACCCCATAAAGTACGACATTACTGTGTAAAACTGCAAGGCCATCTAATCAAGAAATGAGCTTTGCTCCAGATATTGTTTATGTAAGACTGAAGGATATATAAACTCTCACTGGCTGAATAAAACTTGAGTTCAGATTCACCCTCCAACAGAGTGTGTTGTATTCTGTTCTCCTGACCCACCAGGTGGTCACCTTCAGAGTTCCCTGATCCTTCCTGCTGCTCCTTCGCCTGAGCGGTCTGTCGCAAACAGTAATTTTCGCTTCACTACAAAACTGGTCAGAAAATACATTTCGCATATCCCCACCTCTTCATATACACACAGCAACCCACATTATAGCACTATTCACCAAAGGGATTTATTTGTTAAAAATGATGGATCATGTCCAGCAGAGAAGCAATTACAGAGGCCAGAGCTCCCACCTTCTGCACCCCATAGAGAATTTTGGTTCATACTGTCAGAGGGGGAGAAAAGTTAGGGGAAGATGAGCAGAGGGCTCTGAACTCTAACTCCATTAGGACCTGAAGAGAGGAAAGGAGAGGCATCTGGAGGTGGTAACGAGTGTGGGTGTGGCTTGGAAAGGAGGAGGGGACAGGATCGTAAAAAGGCGGCGAGGAGCTAATATATATAAATAGAGACAGATGTTTGTAGAACTGATGATCAACTTATATCTGCAACTTTGGAAGAACTACCGTAGCCTCCAGTGGAGGGAATAGGGATTCAGAGCTTTGGTGGTAGGAACAGTGTGGAATAGTACCCGCTATCTTATAATTTTATAGATTAATGCTAAGTCACTAATAAAATTTATAAAATTGTTATCTTTACTTATTGGATATAGACTCATAAATAGAGAGGAGAGAGGGAGATAGAAAGGGAAAGAGACAGAGTCCTGCTTCACCACTTGTGAAGCTTTGTCCCTGCAGGTGGGGACTGAGGGGCTCAAACCTGAGTCCTTGTGCACTGTAACATGTGTGTCCAACCAGGTGCACCACCACCTGTCCCCACTAATATATATTTTCTTAATGATGGACCTATGTGGACATATCATAGTTATCCAAAGAGTGCAGTTTACATTAACATTCATCGCTGGTGCTATTCTTTCTATGGGTTTGGATTCATGTATATTGACATGTATCCACCATCATTACGTTCAATAGAAAGAGAGAGAGAGAGAGATTGAAAACACAGTATAGAAGCTTTCTAAATGTAGTGGGGGTTAGGCTTGAACCTGGTTCATGCACATGGCAAAGTAATACATTATTCAAGTGAACTATTCTGCCAGCCTGAGCTATATACTTTAAAATAAAGGGAAATAAGGTATTCCATTTATTGACAGAATGTAGCTTAGGACCCTGATGCACTATCTCCCAACTTTCTCTCTCTCTCTTTCTTTCTTCCTTCCTTCCTTCCTTCCTTCCTTCCTTCCTTCCTTCCTTCCTTCCTTTCCTTCACCAGAGCACTGTTCAACTCTGGTTTATGATGGTGTGTGTGTGTGGGGGGGGATTGAACCTGAGACTTTGGAGCCTCAGGCACAAGAGTCTCTTTGCATAATCATTATGCTATCTACCCCACCCTCTCCCAGCTTTCTCCCATTAAAATCTTAGGAAGTTCAGAAAGAGGTGTGGGTATTTTTACACTGGTCCAAAATGGTACTGAGAGTGAAATTATTGCTGGAATTTAGAGTCAATTTCCGTCAACTGTAAGATGGTAGAACTGTTCTGAGAAACCCACCTGGTGGCTTTCTGAAATATACATGGTTTCTTTCATTAGTGTACAACATGTAAACCACACCCAACTTATTGTGTGCTCTTTCTTTTTTTAATATTTATTTATTTTCTCTTTTGTTGCCCTTGTTGTTTTATAGTTGTAGTTATTATTGTTGTTCTTGATGTCATCGTTGTTGGATAGGACAGAGAGAAATGGAGAGAGGAGGGGAAGATAGAGAGGGGGAGAGAAAGTTAGCAGGCCTGCTTCACCGCCTGTGAAGCAACCCCCCTGCAGGTGGGGAGCTGGGGGCTCATATCAGAATCCTTGAGCTTTGCGCCATGTGTGCTTAACCTACTGTGCCACCGCCCGCCCCCCTATTTATTTATATTTAATGAAAGAGAGGAAAAAGAAAAACTAGAGCACTGCTCAGCCCTGGCTTACTGTGGTGCCTCAGGCGTGAGAAGCGATTGCATAATCTGCACTGCTACTTCCTTAGCCACTATTTCTTTCCTTTTCAATTCTTTTTTGTTGGAAATTGATGTTTTCTCCATCTGGACTCCCTGAGAGAGGCTGACCCACTATGGGTCCTTCCCGGAGTGCCTGGTGCGTTCTGCAATATTAAAAGTGTTCCAGCCAGGTCTGGTGAGAAAACCCTGCAGGCAGCTTATCTAGACTCACATTTGCAAGGAGCTGGCCACATATGGCCTTGGGCTGGTGGTGAGTGGGTTTTGCATTGTATGCCCCAAGGCATACTAATCATGCATGAGGGTCCTGCAGCAGCTCCCCCCCACCCACACACACAAAAAACTCTAGGAGAATGGCCTGGCTGGCCAGTTCAGGCGTTCCTGGACTCAACCCTGCTCAGCTCCCCCAGCATGCTCAAGGCAACCTACTACTGTGCTGAGAAGGAGGAGTGGACTGGACAGGCAGGCTGCACAAGGGGAAGCCACCCAACATGCCATGAACCAAGTCCCATAGGCCTCACAGGAACCAGTCTCCATAGGCTGGCCACTCCTCCAAGACCTGGGAGCAGAGCTGGCTAAACTTCCTCTCACCTCACAGCACTTTGTCCTCCTCCTCTGCTACCTGTCACCACCCACTAGGCCACCAGCTCTTCTCAGCATGCGTAAACTAATGCTAAAATTTATCTTGTCTAGTCATTATTTTGTTTCTATATTTGTGTCTGTCTAGTTGTAAGGGTTTGTATTTAAAAATAAACCGATCAATTTATCAACAGACAAGTAAAAAGTGAAATTTCTGAGGTTCAGAAATGGATAGATTTTTTTCCTTTTTCATGATGAGGAAAATGTGGTTGGTATTTATCTTTTCTTTTCTTTTTGCCACTTGTGCCTGTTAGAACCAGTTAATGCAAGTACCAACGTATTGCTGTATTCACTATGAGGGTACTATGACAGTGTACTAGTAAACCAAGGGAGAAATCCCAATAGGAAATTATTAGTGATATAAGGCAGGCATAGATAAAGTTTTTGCCAGCCAGAGGACTCTTGCCCACTGTTTCAAATAAACTGTCACTAGAACACAGTGACTACCAGTAGGCGCACCAGGACTTCAAGAGCAAAGTTGTACTGACAGGAGAAGAGGGGAACCTTGAAGGGAGAATGGGATGGAACAGACGGACACCAGAAGACAAGCCAACGCGATGGTCTGAAGCAGAGACGTGTGTTTTGCTCTGTGACAGGAGTGAAGGCAGTGAGAGTCTACAGACAGTGACATCTTACTACCTCTGGGGGTGGTTTATCAGGCTATTCGAGTCTGAGTGTTTCGGTTTTCTCTGTGAAAAAGAAATGAAGTCATTCAGTCAGAGTGTGGAAGGGGAGAGAGTGTTGCATCTCTATGAGCAGTGAATTCAGTAAAAGCACAGGGAATCAAGGAGAGAAGAAAGGACTTGGCCAATCATGACAAAGTGCCGTCTGCATACATTCTCCCTCATCTGTGGATTGGAAAATGAAATAAATGAACTCAGGAGTCCTTCAAACCGTCGCTGAAGTTCAAGGAGGAAATGAATACTCTCACCAAGATTTTAAGACAAAAATAATTCGAAAATAATAACTTATAGGAGACATTTGTGTCTGACAAGATTTGAAAATGTGTGTTCTCAATGTCCTAGTAATTGCCTTTCCAGGTATTACCCTGGTGAAATGTGTAAGCATAAATAAACAGATAAATAAATCTCATAAAAGGCTTTTACAACAGTCTTATAGGGAAAGCACACCAAAAAAAAAAACTTGAAACCAACTTAGATTTTTATAGCAGTGATGTAACCAAATTGATTTTGGTATATTTTTATAGTGGACTTCATTAGTACAGAAGTAATCTTAAAACATGTTAAGAAACATTTTAGTTACCAAAAATAATTTATAGTACAGTGGATCATTTACATAAAATTTCTATATGCATAAAGTGAGCTTTATTAGTATGTATTTAGAAAACATAACTATAGAGAACTAGACTCCTAAAAACTCATGATAAAAGTTAACTTTGAAGAGAGGGATGAAGAAAAATATGATCTGGTAAAGGTTGATAGAGGATTTCTTTTACTTATTTGGCGATAGTTTATTTTTAAAATGATTAAACAGGGGTGGGGTCAGGCGGTGGCACACCTGGTTAAGTGCACACATTAACTATGTGCAGGGACTTGGGATCAAGGCCCTGGTCCCCACCTGCAGAAGGAAAGCTCCATGAGTGGTGACGGATGTTTGCAGGTGTCTGTCTCTTCCCCTTTTTCTCTCCCCTCCCCTCTAAGTTTCTGTCTCTATCTAACAAATAAATAAAACAAACAAAAAAAAGATTAAACAGGGGCTGGGTGGTGGCACACTTACCTGGTCAAGCATACACATTACAGTGCACAAGGACCTGGAATCAAGGCCCTCCCCAGTCCTCATCTGTAAGGGACAAGTTTCATGAGTGGTGAAGCAGTGTTGTATCCATTTATTATTATTACTACTACTATTATTATTATTATTATATCAGCAGAACACTGCTCAGCTTAGGCATGGACGTCTTTTTGCAAAACCAATATACTATCTCCCTGGCCCTCTCTGTATCTATCTTTTTCTAAAAAAATATTTATTTATTCCCTTTTTGTTGCCCTTGTTGTTTTATTGTTGTACTTATTATTGTTGTCTGTCTTCATTGTTGCATAGGACAGAGAGAAATGGAGAGAGGAGGAGGAGACAGAGAGGAGGAGAGAAAGATAGACACCTGCAGACCTGCTTCACCGCCTGTGAAGCGACTTCCCTGCAGGTGGGGAGCCAGGGACTTGAACCGGGATCCTTAAGCTGGTCCTTAAGCTTTGTGCCACCTGCGCTTAGCCTGCTGTGCTACCGCCCAACTCCCTGTATCTATCTTGAATAAAGAAGTTAATTGAAGATCAAACAAAAGATGACGAATATTAAAATTCTGAGTGGTAGAGGTGTGGGTATTTAAGTTAGCTTACAACTATTTTTAAAAGCTTTTTGTTTATTTTTTTAAATAAAAATGGTAATTTATAAATATCTTTATTAATATCAAAACTGAGACTGAGAGGCTGATTATATGATAGAAAAGTTAAATTCAGAAGCCAGGTAGTGGGGCACCTGGTTAAGTGCACACACTACAGTGAGCAAGGATCAGGGTTCAAGCCACTGTCCCCCACCTGTAGAGGAAAGGATTCATGAGTGGTGAGGCAGTGCTGTGTTTGTGTTTCTCTAACCCCCCCATCCCTTCTCAATTTCTCTCTGTCTCTATCCAACAATAAAAAAAATAAACAATAAATAAAATAAAAAAGAAAAGAAAAAATTAAATGCACCAATATAAAGAGTTCAGTAAGAGGCCAGCAAAATAGCTAAATTGGGCAACTCACTAGCTTTGTCATGTGTACAAGCTAGGTTCAAGCCCCTTTTCAGTAAAGGGAATTTTGGTGCTGGGGTGACGCAGTTTACCAGCGACCACGGAAGTCCTGTGCAGTGTTGGCGTCAGTCTTGGTGACAGAGTGTGCAGTGATCTGCACTGATGCATGGGGGACTGTGTGAGGACCCAGTCTGTGCTGGTGTACAAAGCATTGTGGGTGGGCTGGATAGACTTAAAGTACAGCCAGCCGGAAGTCCAGTCTCTTCAGCTGCTGCTGTTTCTCCTGGGCAGAAGCATCTCGACGGAGGTGCTCCAGTTATCCGCCATGGCTACTTCTCCTGGGAACTGAACACGTGTGACTCCGCTAGCTGGTAAACTTTTAAGACCCCTCTACAGCCATGAGCAACCTTTACTTCAGCTGATAATTGTTTATCTTACAGGACTAAACTTTTGATAACTATATTCAGACTTTATTGACCTAGCGTACTCTTAACCACTGGTGATAACTGCTTATTCTGTGTATCTAAACATATGCCCCATGCTTTTGTAATGCCCTAATAAACCTTGTATTGTTGAAACCTGTTCCCAGCTCCCCACTATGAATCCTTTTATGTCCTACTGCTCCCCAACCCGCCTTCTAAGTTACAACAAGTGCTGTGGTCTCTTTTCCCTTCTCTCTATCTCTGCTTTTCTCTTTCTACTGAGAAAGCCTAGAGTGGTGAGGCCTGGTGAATACACACACACACACACACACACACACACACACACACACACACACACACAAAACTGCAAAAGAAAGAGGAGGAAAGGGAGAGGAGGGAGAAAGATAAGAAGAACTCTGCAAGAGAGAGAGGAGATATGCTAGAGCACTGGAGTTTCGTGCAGTGTCTTCATACTCCTCTGTGGGGCCAAGGGTTGAAGCCAAGCCATGTGCATGATGAGGCGCCTGCGTACTTTACCAAGTGAGCTAACTCCTGACCCCTAGAAAATTCCCATTTGTTTGCCTCTATTCTGCGACTGTTGGCTCCCTAGGGAGAACTATGTGAGAATTCCCATTGGCGGAGTTCCCAGCCCTGTACACACACTCTTTCTAGATTGCATAGATTCTCAGTTTTGGCAGAGGGCAGAGTGGGGTACTGATTCCTGAATGTGACAGGGGGACAAGATTCAAGACAAACCACTGAATATTTTTTATCTGAAGCCAAACTTCTACATCAGAATTGTTAATGTCTGTGGTTGATTTTCTTGAAAAAATAAAGACTAAAGTCAATTGTAAATAGCCAATGGCTTTATGCCCTGCTCCTAGATGTATCTTTTTTTTTTTTTTTTTGCCTCTAGGGTTATCGATGGGGCTCAGTGCCTGCACTACAAATCCACTGCTCCTCGAAGCTATTTTTTTCCCTTTTGTTGCCCTTGTTGTTTATTATTGCTGTTGTTATTGCTGTCATTGTTGTTGGATAAGATAGAGAAATCAAGAGAGGAGGGGAAGACAGAAGGGGAGAGAAAGATAGACACCTACAGACCTGCTTCACCGCTTGTGAAGAGAGCCCCCTGCAGGTGGGAAGCCAGGATCCTTACACGGGACTTTGTGCTTTGTGCCATGTGCGCTCAACCCACTGTGCTACCACCTGCCCCCCTCCTAGATTTATCTTAACACACAAGTGCATTAAGTGGCTCAGAATTCCTTCAAAATTGCTGTTTTATCACCTCCACAGAATCCTTCCCCTGCCATGAAAGCTTTTTGCATAAAGATGGCAAGCCCCACCCAGAGCTATGGAAAACATTCTATAGATATTTTCCTTTGTTGGTCATCTTGTCCACTTATGGAAAATGAGGAAACCATATTAGCCCCACTCATTCTATGTAGGGGCAAAAAGATGGGTGGTAAGAGACACACTCCCATCAAGTATGTCTCTGGCCTATTCCTAGTTTTAAAAATCATAATGCAGTGTTGATGCCACTGATTTGAAGGCTATTGGTCTCAACAGGACAAGGTGGGTGAACGCCACAATGATTTGTGATGGGTTGTGAGTCAGCAACAAGTACTAAAATTAAGTGAAATAAAGTAGAGAATAGCATGTTTGAGAAAGAGTTTGCCCTTTTACAGGCTGGAGTTTCCAAATAAAGAGAATCTGTGGATGGGGGAGCCAGCAAGTGGTTATGAGGTTGACAGTTCCAAGCATCCTCACCTTGGACTTGAGAAAAGACTGGCAAGAAGTCAAAAAGTTCTGGGTCAGGGAGATAGCACAGCGATTCATGTAGCAGACGTTCATGCCTGAGACTAAGAGGTCCTAGGTTCAATCTCCTGCACCATCACAAGCCAGAACTGAATAGTGCTCTGGTCACAAGGAAATTAAGTAGTTAATTTTAAAATCAGAGGTTCCTATGGCTTGTTCCTCAAGTTTAGTCAGCTTGCTGGAGTGACTCACAGAAATTAGAGGGATATTTTATTTACTTGGCTCTTGGTGTATTATGAAAGGGGATAACAAGGCCAGCCAGATGGAAGAGATGTGCAGGACAAAGCATCAGGGGAATTTTCATGGACTGTCCATACCCTCTCCATAACCTCTCAGCACCTCTATTTGCTCATCTGTCCAGAGGTTCTCTGAACCCCAGTATTTGTGGGGTTTTTTAGGGGACTTCCTTACATAGGCATGATTGGCTAAATCGCTGACCACTGGTCAATGAGCTCCATCCTCTCATTCCCTGGAGGTTAGAAAGGTTCCACTGAGCAGCTGATCACGTGGATGGTTCCTAGGGCAACCAATCCCCATCTATAGGTAGGGTCTGAAAAGTTACCTCATTTATAGGACAAAAGGCACCTTGATTACTCCCTCAGCACTTAAGACATCCTAAGGGCTTTTGGAGCTATCAGAAACTGGAGGAAAAACTATAAATTGCATTGTCACTGTACAAAACTGACCATCTGTTTAGTCTTTATTTATTTGTTTTTATTTTTTAATTCATCTTTAAAAGGTCCCGAAATTTCTGACTCCGGTATTCTACCTACCTTCCCAGAGAAATCTTGAACACAATTTTTTTGAACCCAGTTGCAAGTGGTCACCAGACTGTTTACTATTTTTGTGTCACTGGTTGGAAATACTAAAATTTCCCAAATTAGTGTCGTTTCTCCTCTACTGATTTTGCTGTTAATGACCCCCCAGCAATTGCTGAGATAATGATTTAAGCTTGAGCCTGTTGAATCAAAGCTGCTGTTCCTTTCATTTCACGGTCTTCCTCCCTTTCTTGGCAAATCTGCAGGATTTTCGGATTTTGTAGTAATAATTATAAGATATGCTGTTGGTTTTAACCAGCATTTCATAACAGCTGCGAAAAGTATCATTTTACCATCTCAGTAACATTTTATTTGCAGCCAGAGTTTGAGTCTAAGCCTTCTTTTTATTGAGTCTTATGAATCTTGTTCGTTTGTTGTCATTGCCAGGTTTTCATTGTTCCAGACTGACTCTTCTGGATAGAAAGAGAGACAGATTCAGACAAAGAGGGACTGGGTGGTGGCACACCTGAATAAACACATGAATCATCACGTACAAGGACCCAGGTTCAAAGCCCATCCCTCTACCTGCAAGGAAGAACTTTCATGAGTGGTGAAACAATGCTGCATGTATCTTTCTCTTTAAAAAAAATTATTGTCTTTATTTATTGGACAGAGACATACAGAAATCAAGAGGGAAGGGGGAGATGGAGAGAGAGAGAAAAAAGAGAGAGAAAGAGAGGGGAGAGAGAGAGAGAGAGAGAGAGAGAGAGAGAGAGGAGAGACCTGCAGCACAAATTCACCACTCTTGAAGCTTTCCCCCTGCAGGTGGGGATTAAGGCCTTGAACCTGGGTCCTTGTGCATTGTAACATGTGCACTCAACCAGGTCTGCCATGACCTGGACCTGGTAGCTCTCTTTCTCTAACCCTCTTTATCCCCCATTCCCTTTCAGTTTTGGTCTCTCAAGAAAACAAAAGGGAGTCAGGTGGTAGAGCAGGTTAAGTGCATGTGGTGCAAAGCCCAAGGACTGGTTTAAGGATCCTGGTTCAAGCCCCTGGCTCCCCACCTGTAGGGGGGGTGTCGCTTCACAAGTGGTGAAGCAGGTCTGCAGGTGTCTATCTTTCTCTCCCCCTCTCTGTCTTCCCCTCCTCTCTCCATTTCTCTCTGTCCTACCTAACAACGACAACATCAATAACAACTATAACAACAATAAAAAGCAACAAGGGCAACAAAAGGGAAAATATATAAATAAATATAAAAATATTTTTAAAAAAGAAAGAAATCAAAAGACAAAAAGAAAGAACAGTGCTGTAGGTGTCTTTCCTGCCTTCTCTCCATCTTTCTCTCATTTTCTACCTTTCTATCAAAAAGAAAGGAAAAAGAAAAATACATTCACCAGGAATGGAAGAGCTTTGTAGACAACAAGCCCCACCGATAACCTTGCTGGCAAAAAAAGAGAAAAGTGAGTATTCTGAGAAGCAGCATATAGGACTCAAGCATCACCTAACATCAACTACACTGAAACCAAGCCTCCAAATTAATAGCAACCATCACTTTGAGCACAGAGAGTCTGAACTGTTCGTCATATTTTTGGTTTTCATTATAAAGTAATGTAACCACATCACATATAAAACATTTTTAAAAAAAGAACGGAATAGTTATTACCATAGCATATGCCGTAAGGCTATTTGGATGTAGCTCTCTAAGTATTTTTAATGTATGTATTTACTTTGTAGGTAACATGACACATTGAGTAGATAACTTTAGCACTGTTAGCGTTTGACATTGAACATGTTACTATTGATGAAAATGTAGCAAGTGGATGTGCTGTTCTTGACTTGACTATTCTCCTACCCTTGGACATTTTAGTCTGTCCTGAGCTTTCATTTTGAGTTACAGGTAATACTGCAAGGAATCGGCGTAGAGTGGTGCATCTTTATCACAGGCTATTTCCAAAGTAGGGTCACTGGATCAGGAAATGTCCATTCTCATAGTCCTCAACACATAATGCCAAAGGGGCTCAGCAAAAGAGCCTTAACTATTTATTCTGTCAACACCAAGAGATGCCAGTTCTGCAGCATTGGACATTACGCATTTGTTGTCGTCGTTGTTACACACTTGATGTGTGAAAACGTGTCAAAAGTAGATCACAATCAGCAGGAGAGAAGTTTTGATTTTAACTCGGACTCTACTACTAATAGCTATGACCTACCACACTAGCTCTTGGTTTTTGTTATTATCATATGATGAATTTATCCAACAAATGCTTCCTGGACACCTGTTGTTCAACTTCTGTGCTGTGTTGGGAAAAAGTGTTGTGACCCCAACAGGAGTTTGGGACTGTTAGCATACGAATGACATCAGCCTGAGGCAGGACACACAGAGAAGGGAAGGTATAAAACATGGGACTTGGAGCAGGTCGATCTTCTTGGCTGCTGCTTCTTCTCCTGGTCAGAAGCATCTCGGAAGAGGTGCGTCAGGTATCTGCCATGGCTACCTCTCCTGGGAACCAAACACGTGTGACTCTGCTAGCTGGTAAACTTTTAGACCCCTCTACAGCCATGAGCAACCTTTACCAGAGCTGATAATTGTTTATCTTATGGGACTAAACTTTTGGTAACTATACTCAGACTTTATGGACCTAGCGTACTCTTAACCCTGGATGATAAGTGCTTATTTTGCTTTTTACCTGTTTCACCCTAGTAAACCTTGTATTGTTGAAACCTGTTCCCAGTTCCCCACTGTGAATCCTTTTATGTGCCACAGCAGCCCCCACAAACCCACTTAAAAAAATTTTAATTTAATTTAATTTATTTATTCCCTTTTGTTGCCCTTGTTGTTTTATTGTTGTAGTTATTATTGTTGTTGTCGTTGTTGGATAGGACAGAGAGAAATGGAGAGAGGAGGGGAAGACAGAGAGGAGGAGAGAAAGATAGACACCTGCAGACCTGCTTCACAGCCTGTGAAGGGACTCCCCTGCAGGTGGGGAGCCGGGGTACGAACCGGGATCCTTATGCTGATCCTTGTGCTTTGCACCACCTGCGCTTAACCCGCTGCGCTACAGCCCAACTCCCACAAACCCACTTTTAAGTTAAATGACATTGTAGTTCTGGTGGTGCTGAGGTTTTTTTTTTTTTTTTTTTACCTCCAGGGTTATTGCTGGGGCTCAGTGCCTGCACCATGAATCCACTGCTCCTGGAGGCCATTTTTCCCCTTTGTTGCCCTTGTTATTATAGCCTTGTTGTAGTTATTATCATTATTGTTGATGTCATTCATTGTTGGATAGGACAGAGAGAAATGGAGAGAGGAGGGGAAGACAGAGGGGGAGAGAAAGAGACACACGCAGACCTGCTTCACCGTCTGTGAAGCGACTCCCATGCAGGTGAGGAGCCGGGGGCTCAAACTGGGATCCTTAAGCCAGTCCTCGTGCTTTGCACCACATACACTTAACTCGCTGCACTACCACCCGACCCCCAAGATACTGAGGGTTTTAGCTAGAGAGAGAAAGAGAAAAAGACAGATACCCGCAGACCTGCTTCACTGCTTGTGAAGCATCCCTACTACAGGTGGGGAGCCATGGGTTTGAACCAGATTCTCACACAGGTCCTTGCACTTCGTACTGCATGCACTTAACCAGGTGTACCACTGCCCAGTGCCCCACCTCACCTCAGGAAATGTCTAGTCTCATAGCCCTAAAATCTTTTTGGATGGGTATGTTCGCTTCCTTAGGATATATGCCCAGGAGAGTAACTGCAGGGTCATAGGGTAGTAAGAATCTCTTGGTCAGAGTCCTTGCACTAGGAACCAAAAGATGGCTCACCCACTAGAGGACAAACTTTACATTGTGTGAGTACTGGAGTTTGATCCTGAGGCCACCACATGGGAGCACCACACAAGGAAAAAAACTTCACAAACGGTGATGCTGACCTGCAGAGTGTCACTTCCTTCTGTCTTTCCCTTTCTGTCCTTCCCACACTATTAAAAAAAAAATCCTTGCATTAGAGGATTTGTATTTATTTTTTACTTTTTATTTATTTATTTATTTTTACTAGAGCACTGCTGAGCTCTGGCTTCTGGTGGTGAGGGGGATTGAACCTGGACTTTGGAGCCTCTGGCACAAGAGTCACTTTGCATAACCATTCTGCTATCTTATGTTGGAGACATACAAAATGTCTCCAGTCTCTCTGACCTACTTCTTATATATGTTGTTGATGACTGGTCTAACTTGTATCATTGTCAGATAGGATCAGCTGCTGGAGCACTGCACAAACTTAATCCAGAGCATCTTGTTTCTAGGGACGACACCCACAGAGAATATAACAGGTGAGGTCCTAGTGTCTCAGGTTTTTTCCCTGGCAAATGAATAAATGTCTATTTTATGTCCTCTGTGGACCACTTGGAATAGAGTGAAGCATAGAAAAGGAGATATTACCCATCTTTGTGGGGATTACAGTATAGCAGGGAGCCATAATAGTAACTAATTAAATAATTATAACTCTGTAGAATGTCATGAGGGAGAAGTTTGGTGTTCTATAGCAGCTAATAGAAGGAGGGCTTCATTTTACTTTAGAAGTGAGAGATGATGCCCTTAGGAAAATGTATGTCGTCAAGAAATGGAAACTGAGCAGGTATTAAAAAATTTAGAGAGATAAATGAGAAGACTGAGCTGGTAGGGAGGAGATGGGCCTAGTGGATCCTGGATATTGAAGTTTAGGAAAGCTATGGAACCTTGGAGATATTGGGAATTAGCTGTAGAGGACTTCATCTTGAGAGCTGGGTGCCAATAAGCCAGTCCATAACGAGTGTTTTCTAGCGCGGCCTCATCAAGGCTGCTCCTGTGATGGTTACCTAATGGCTTTATTAAAGTCACGTAGGATAGGAGGAGCTTTCCCTGATGCCTGGCGCTTTATTATTTTTAAAAGAGGTTTACTGAATTTGCTTAAGTGTATATGGGGGGGGAGGGAGCGAGAACAGAATACAACACTAACATTTGTGCGAGCCCAGATAAACCTAGGTCCTCATTCACACAAGCCCTTTACTCCATCTGCTGGGTGAGCCCCACCTCACCGGATCAGGAAATGTCCATTCTCATAGTCCGAAAATCTTTTTGGATGAGTATGCTTGGTTCCTTAGGATATATGCCCAGGAGAGTAACTGCAGGGTTATAGGGTAGTAAGGATCTCTTCGTCAAAGTCCTTGCACTCACTGGAGCAATAGGTAACAGGGAGAAACTTCAACAGACTATATGGTCTGGGGTAGCAGAATCAGGACCGAGAAAGGGGAAGAGGAATGCTGAAGGGAGGTTTGGGATCTAGCGCCCCATGGTGAAACAAGGTGATAGCTTGGTGGAGGATAAGGTGTAATGACACCCTTCTATATGTGAACGACCCCAAGGTTATTGTGGGATGCAGAAGGTGGAAGGTAATTGCTTCCCCGCTGAACATCGGCGTTGACTGGTCGGTCCATACTCCCAGCCTGCCTCTCTCTTTCCCTAGTGGGGTGGGGCTCTGGGGGATCGGAGCTCCAGGACATATTGGTGGGGTCGTCTGAACAACCTTTTTAGTATTTCAGATAAATGTTATAAGAATGTAATCAATTTGGCATTATACACCTGGTTATCTTGTAAATGCTGCTTTTAAATAAAATGTTACATATGTGTGTTAGGAAAGAGGTGTGAAGCTACTCCCCTGCAGGTGTGCGTGTGGGGGGGCTTGAACCTGGATCACAATGACCCTGGGTTCATACTCCCAGAGGGATAAAGAACAGGAAAGCTATCGGGAGGGGATGGGATACGGAGATCTGGTAGTGGGAACTGTGTAGAGTTGTACCCCCCTCTTATCCTATGGTTTTCTCAATGTTTCCTTTTTATAAATTAAAAAAAAAATTTAAAAAGAACTCTTCTTAAACCTCCAAACTCAGTTACCACAGACATCTGTTTCCAAAGTTGAGAGTTTTTCTAAACACAGTCTACCTGCAGTGTTGTTTAATTTAGCACACGGCTGTTCACAGAGGTTAGTGATAGGAGGTAGGTAAACATAGCTAGCAAACTTTAGGGAACACTAACTCGACCACTGATCCACTACCTGATTAAAAAAAACAAAACAAAACAAAACAAAACAAACCTCACTTACTTTGGAGAAAATATGTTTCCCTGGAAATGGCAAGATAGGTGGAGTTTTAAAATATAACCAGAAATGACAAAGTTAAGCTTTTCAAAGTCACTGGCAGTATATATAATTTTATTAAGAAAAAAATGTCATCAATTCACTTCACAGATAGAAATGACATGTATATTATTCAGATATTTGTTTCCTATTACAGAAGAAATCATCCAGGGGAAATGCTTTCAATTGTACCACAATTTGCATAATTCACCCCAGGAGTAGAAAAAAGGTTTTAAAAATGAAGAGATAGTGGGGTAATATCTAGGCAGATGCTCTTTTTATAGTCTCCTGATCTGAGAAAATGTTCCAAAGGAGACTGAAAACTGGTTTGAAAAATCTGGTCATTCCTCCTTGGATTTTCGGCAGCACAGTGTCTGTACACGTCATTTGGTGTGTGTGTGTGTGAAGTGTCTCTTATCTTTTCATGCATGTATCCCCTGTCTGTTCAGCACTTAGTGTCTGTATACATCGTTTGGTGTGTGTGTGAAGTGTCTCTTACCTTTTCATGCGTGTATCCCCTGTCTGTTCAGCACTTAGTGTCTGTACATATCATTTGGTGTGTGTGTGAAGTGTCTCTTACCTTTTCATGCATGTATCCCCTGTCTGTTCAGCACTTAGTGTCTGTATACATCGTTTGGTGTGTGTGTGAAGTGTCTCTTACCTTTTCATGCGTGTATCCCCTGTCTGTTCAGCACTTAGTGTCTGTACATATCATTTGGTGTGTGTGTGAAGTGTCTCTTACCTTTTCATGCGTGTATCCCCTGTCTGTTCAGCACTTAGTGTCTGTATACATCGTTTGGTGTGTGTGTGAAGTGTCTCTTACCTTTTCATGCGTGTATCCCCTGTCTGTTCAGCACTTAGTGTCTGTACATATCATTTGGTGTGTGTGTGAAGTGTCTCTTACCTTTTCATGCATGTATCCCCTGTCTGTTCAGCACTTAGTGTCTGTACATATCATTTGGTGTGTGTGTGAAGTGTCTCTTACCTTTTCATGCATGTATCCCCTGTCTGTTCAGCACTTAGTGTCTGTACATATCGTTTAGTGTGTGTGTGAAGTGTCTCTTACCTTTTCATGCATGTATCCCCTGTCTGTTCAATAAGCAAGTGAGCTCCTGAGGAGGAAGTTTCTTAGGATACTAAATCCAGTCAGTGCCTTGGCCGCAATCTGGTGACTTGATCGTTGACTAACATGTGCATTTTTGCAAGAAGGAGCCTGGTGAGATACACTTAAAGCCTTTATTGGTTGATTTACAAAATATACAGTATTTACAGAATTTAGAATGAATCCCATATTGACATGAATGCTGTGGGAAGTCTAAAAATAAATAAGTGAGACATAGTAGGTTCATATACATATCACAGCTCCTGTACTTCAAGCAGCCATCAGTGCTTTAATGGAAGGTTTAGGAGAAGTCAGAGAGCTGACCAGACCTGGCCTGCAGTCTGGGAATGGCTAGCTAGCAAACCATTATTATTATTATTATTTGCCTCCACGGTTATCACTGGGGCTTGGTGCCTGCACTATGAATCCACTGCTCAGGTGGCCTTTTTAAAAAAAAATTTTTTTTTGATAGGATAAATTGGGAGGGAAGGGGAAGATAAAGAGGGAGCGAGAAAGATAAGACAGCTTCATATCTGCTTCACCACTTGTGAAGCTACTCCCCTGCAGGGGTGGGCGGTAGGGGGGAGAGCAGGGGCTTGAACCTGGATCCTTGTGTGTGTCCTTGCATCTCCTACAATGTGGTCTAACCTGGTGCACCAATGCCCAGCCTCCGGCCCCAGGCAACCATTTTCTTTCAAGGGAGTGAGAACCAGTCATTCTGACAGGCACATGGGGGTGCAGTCACATCTGTGTGGGGTGTGCAGTGAGTGACTCCTGGGAGTAGGGCAGATGAGCCTGTACCTCTGTGGAGCTGGTCCTTGCACGCCAGCCAGGAAGTCTGGGGCAGCCACTTTCTAACCCAGAACCAACATCTGGACTTAGTCAAATCACATGCAGTGCTTGAGAGGGACCATGCATGAGAATGGCACTTGGAGTATGTACAACATGACATTTCATTGTCTCACAGCGTCTTTTGCTGTAGATCAACGTGTCTCCTCTTTTTTTTTTTTTTTTTTAACAAGAGAAAGGAATAAAGAAGCCATTACCATTATCCTCTAAGGGGGGGGGATAAAACATCTGGGGGACACAAATAGCATCCTGTAGAAGCAGGAGGACTTGAAGCTCTTCACACAAGGCTAGACAGATTTCTATGAAGCCAGGTGGCAAGTCTTCCTGGGGATAATTCTACCTTTCCTTCCTCATCAATCCCACCTCATGCCATGTAAACTAAACAGGAAGGAAAGTCCTACATGTTACCAAGTGTCCTAGTACCTCAATGCCCTCATCTACAGAGTGTGAATATTACAATAGTAATATTTCTCATAGGACCTAACCTTTGTAAAGTGCTTAGCGTTTTTGTCTGGCATAGATGAAGTGCATTGTAAATGTTTCTCTTTCTCTCCTACTTACCCCCATCCCAATAATAAGCAGCATGGTGTTAAACCCACCAACCTCTGAATTAAGGCGTTGGGTGCAACTTAGATGACTTTTGTATCAGTTTATAGCTGGTCCCTGATGGGAGTCTCATCTTTATTACTGAGAGGTGCTTTCCTGTGCTAAGCAGATGGGCTCTGAAAGACTGGACTCCTCACCAGTCCAGGCTCCACCTGCCTTCCTGAAAACATTCCCATCTCCCTGCAGAGAAACTTCATCCCAGTGACAGTCATCACCACACAACTTCTGGAATGGCACCACTTTTGCTCACAACATAAGTTAGTTTCTTTCTACAGTGGTGCAAGTGTCACAGATACCTTTCAACAGACACGTAGCACAAGCTCTGCCACTGCTGAAAAATAAGTATGCTCATTTGATTATTTACTTCAGAATAAAGTTTTTATAATATTTTTTTACTGGTTATGCCATACAAAAATAAATACTGTATAAATGATTTATAAGGAGGATAAAAGCATTGTAACTTGAATGTCAAAAAATATAGGAAGGAGGATATGTTTACCCTTTACTTCTAAAGTAATTGTGTATTTAAAAAATAAAACTTCCCACTGGGTCTCTTTGTTGATCTCTTCTTCTCTTCCTGTTCCCACTGGATCACCTACTTCTCATCCTGGGATATCATGTCTTCGCCTATCAATTTTCAGACAACTTAATGTAGAACTTTCTCCCTAGAGTCTTTGGGATCAGAGAGGGAGGTGGTGGGGAAGGCTCTTTGGTAATATGAATTGTACGTGGAAGGGAGTCTGAGAGATACTTATAGGATTCTCAGAATGAGGATCAGTTCCATACATCCTTCTTCCATTCTCAAGTCCTTTCTTTATCTACATTAGCTGTGCTGAAATAGAACCCTAGGATTGGAGAAGTTAAGTCCCACCCTGCTGGGCCGTCTCCCTTCACTTCGCCAGGTGGAATCCTATCTCGTGCAGCACAGCTCAAGGCCATTCTCACCGATTACAGCAGGACATAAACAACCACTTTATGGATTCAGCTTCATTAGACATCCTTCCCTAACCACATCTATTTCTTTTTTTTTTTTTTTTAAGATTTAAAAAAAATATTTATTTATCCCCTTTTGGTGCCCTTGTTGTAATTATTATTGTTGTTATTGATGTCGTTGTTTTTGGATAGGACAGAGAGAAATGGAGAGAAAGACAGACATCCGCAGACCCGCTTTACTGCTTGTGAAGTGACTTCCCCGCAGGTGGGAAGCTGGGATCCTTCCGCCGGTCCTTGCGTTTTGCGCCACATGCGCTTAACCTGCTGCGCTACCACCCGATTCCCTAGCCACATCTATTTCAAGATAACATATTAATGAACGCCTTTTCTTTCGGTCTCTCTTGCAGAGCAGAGGGGATGATTCCTATGGTTGGGAGAAGACTGTTGGGAACAGTAGACAAATCGCCTACAACTTTTCCAGACACTCAGCCTGTACAGAGCAGAACCAGCGTTTTGTAACTCTAAATCTATAAACAGATTTGGGATAGTACTGAAATCAGTATTCCTTTACCCATTTCCTAAAACTCCTGTGCCTGTCCAGAGAAGGCACCAAAGGGCATCTCTGAGGGGTCCAAGGTGACTACGGCTTCATGTACTGATTCCAAATTAAGAGTCTAGATTTTTAGATGCAAAACAACTTCCTAGAAGGAAAGCCATTTGTGGTCTATTTCGGGGGTGGGGAGAGGGCAGGCTGGCTTTGATGAGGTCTTGAAATGCCTACGTGGAGCAGCACTTGCTCCTTATGGTGAGGGGGGAACGGGGAGGCTCGGCTGGGCTGTGATGACCTTGGTGAGTGGTGTTTTCCCATGAGTGATCGGGTCAATGGCTCATGTGCAGCTATGGACCATGGCACTTCCCAGCTGCTACAAGGTGAGTCCCAGCCACACCCACAAGCAGGACACGATCACTGATACACAGTGCGAGTGTCCGTTTGTCTGGTTTATGGGTGATGTCGTGGCAAACGTGGCTTCGGTTTCATTTCGAGGGAGTGGTAAGTTACAGATATTTCCTTCACAACAGGAAGTGCAGACCTGCAAGAAAGGAAAAGAAAAATAATAATAAAAAGAGAGTGAGAAGCTGACAGGTCTTGAAAGGCATCTAAGCTTTTCCCTCGCTGTCTCCCTCGCGTAGGACATGAGTGAAAATCACTTCTTGGACATATGTAAGAGGTGGGACGAAGCTTCATCTGGAAGTGATGTGGTCAAAATAATTTCTTCTTCCACCGGACAAGACTGGGGGACATGGGTTTTATCTGACATCCGTTCCTGTGGTGGTCACCCAGACTCACTACCTTCCTAGGCCTCACTGACTCAGCCTGGGAAATGGAGCTGAGGTTGTTCGCCCTGCTGTAAATTCTGTCTTTGTCATTCACTTATTTACTTGCTCAGAGATGCTCTTTCTGACTTGAGGGAACTATTACCAGGGGAAATGCTCACTTGTTATATATTTAAGAAAAAAGAAATGGGGGGAGGGTGGATAGTAGCAGACCAACCAGTCTGGCATGTGTGAAGCCCTGGGTTTGAGTCCTAGAACCACATGTGAGCACTGAAGAGAAAACTGAAGTCTATGCACCAGTATTTTGCTCCACCTACCCATTCACCCATTGGGCATAAAATAAAATAAAATAAAAATAAAATAGGGGGTCGGGTGGTAGCGCAGCAATTAAGCGCACATATGACATGAAGTAAAGCTCAAGGACCGGCATAAGGATCCCGTTCGAGCCCCCAGCTCCCCACTTGCAGGGGAGTTGCTTCACAGGCGGTGAAGCAGGTCTGCAGGTGTCTGTCTTTCTCTCCCCCTCTCTGTCTTCCCTTCCTCTCTCCATTTCTCCCTGTTCTATCCAACAACAACAACAGCAATGACAACAATAGCAATGACAACAATAGCAATAACAACAAAGGGCAACAAAATGGGAAAAATAGCCTCCAGAAGCAGTGGATTTGTGGTGCAGGCACTAAGTCCCAGCAATAACCCTGGAGGCAAAAATAAATAAATAAATAAATAAATTAATTAATTAATTAAATTAAATGTCAGGTGGTGGCTTAACCAGCAGAGCACACTTGTTGCTAGGATTGATGTTCTATGTTCAAGTTCCCAGTTTCCACCTGCAGGGGAGAAACTTTATGAGTAGTGGAGCTGGACTCCTCCGATTATATCAGGAAAAGGGGGGGGGGGAAGACTACCAGGAATGAGTTAATTTTGCAGGCATTGAGCCCCTGCAGTAACCCTGGTGATGAGAAAGTAGGGGGGGAGAAGAGGAGAGGAGAGGAGAGAGAGGGGACGGGAGGGGAGGGGAGGGGAGAAGAGGAGAAGAGAGGGGAGAAGAGGAGAGGAGAGGGAGGGGAGGGGAGAAAAGGAGAGGAGAGGAGAGAGAGGGGAGGGGAGAAGAGGAGAAGAGAGGGGAGGAGAGGAGAGATATCAGACCAACAAAGGAGCTTGGATAGTTTGCCTGCTTTGCCTTGCATAATATCTGACTTCCATCAATTGAAGAAAGCTTTCTTGCTGTGCTCTCTGAAAAAAAATTTGCCCAGAACAGTGAAATCACAGGATTTTTATAGCGAGAGACACCCCCAGCCCCCTCCACACACACATGCACACACACACACACACACACACACACGCACACACACACAAGCGCACGCGCGCACACACACACACACACACACACACACACACACACCCTCCTCCTGAACTATATAAAGATGGAGACCTGACACACAAGATCACTAGAACAGCAGCTCTAAGTGATCAGCAGAGGAGTCAGGGGCACGCCCCATCCAACAAGTCAGGCTGCCTTGCTCTGATTTTAAATAGACCAAAGCTTCCATCAATGTGGTGGTGGTGAGGGGGCTTGGCTCCAGCCTGGGTAATGCACAGGGCAGAGCAGCACACTACCCAGCTGAGCTATTTTACTGGCTTATTGCTTTAGTTCTTCATATTTTCATTCCAGGCTCCCTCAAAGTTCCCTTTACACTGAATACTTATTATTATTATTGCCTCCAGGGTTATTGCTGGGGCTCGGTGCCTGCACCATGAATCCACTGCTCCTGGAGGCCATTTCCCCCCTTTTGTTACCCTTGTTGGAGTACTTCTTCTTTTAAAAACCTATTTATTTATTTATTTATTTATTTATTTTTATTTTAATGGGAAATACAGAGATAGATAGCTAGACAGACAGACCAGAGCACTACTTAGCTCTGATTTATTTGTGGTGGGACTGGGGATTGAACCTGGGACCTCAGAGACACAGGCATGAAAGTCTCTTGTATGGCCAACCCTTAACACTGAATACTTCTATTCAGGCACAGATGGAGCATAAGGGAAGCTAACCCAGAGGGAAAAGATGGCTTAACTGTCAGACATTAAAACAATTCAAGAGCCAACATATTCCTTTGCCAAACTGTCATCCAAATAAAGACAGGAGCTGAAGCCTCCGAAGTGGTTCAGTGACTAAAGCAATAGACTTGAAAGCATGGCATCCTGCGTTCAATTACCAGCATCACATCTGCCCGAATGAAGGTCAGGTTCACTCTCACTAATAATTAAATTTTTCCCCACAGTTATTATTACTGAGGCTCAGTGGCTGCACAACTTCACTACTTCCAGCAGCTACTTTATTTCATTTTGTTCAGTAGAGAGACAGAGATAGAGAGAAAGAGAGAGAAAGAGAAAGAGAGAGACACATGCAGCACTGCTCCACTGCTTGTGAAGCTTCCCCCACACAAGTGGAAAATGAGAACTTGGGCCCCCAGGCCTGAGAATGTGCGTACTCAACCAGGCGAACATCACTAGGCCCCAATAAAAAATGTTAAAAATAAAATCACGTTGGGGGTTATGGATTGACCTGCCAATGTACATGTCCAGTGGAGAGTCAATTACAGAAGCCAGAACTCCTACATTCTGCACCCCATAAAGAATTTTGGTCCATACTCTCAGAGGCGAAGAAATGTTAGGGGGAGATGATCAGAGGGCTCTGAACTCCAACTCCATCAGGACCTGGAATGAGAAGAGGTGAAGAAGAAGAAGAAGAAGAAGGAGGAGGGGGAGGAGGAGGAGGAGGAGGGGAAGGAGGAAGAGGAGGGGGAGGAGGAGGGGAAGGGGGAGGGGGAGGAGAGGGGGAAGGAGAAGGAGAAGGAGAAGGAGAAGGAGGAGAAGAAGGACATTTCTGAAGTAGGAATAGGTGTAGATGTGATTTCGAAAGGAAGAGAAGGCAGGACCATAGGGGGAAAAAATGGGCAAATATATATGGACAGATAGTTATAGAAATAATAGTTAACCCATCTCTGCGACCTTGGGAGAACTATTGCAGTTCCCAGTGGAGGGAATGGGGACACAGAACTCTGGTGGTGGGAACAGTGTGAAAGTATAATCCCTGTTATCTTGCAACTTTGTAAATCAAAAATAAAACGCTAATAGCAAAAAAAAAATCTTAAAAAGATAAAAGTGCAATAAAACAATAAGCCCTATTCATAGGAAAGTAGCAAGGGTCCACTCCATCAGCCATCTTCACAGGAATGGTTCACTGGTACAAGCTTAGCAATGCTTTGCCACTAGGACATAACTGGTCCTGTATTCCTCTTCCTTCTGGTAGCTTTATAGTTTTCTCCTGACTGAAGAAACAATTTACTCCCCCCCCCGTATTTATTTATTTACTTGTCAGAGACAGAGAGAAGTCAAGGGGACAGAGGAGACAGAGATAGGGGTAGAAAGAGACACACTGCTTCACCAGTCTTGAAGCTTTTCCCCTGCAGGTGGGGGCCGGCAACTTGAACCAAGGTCCTGGATCATAGTAGGTAACGTGTGTACTTAACCAGGTGTACCACCACCTGACCCCATATGATTTTTAATACTTCCTTGTTAGGTTTATGTCATTTATACTGGTTGTCCTATGCTCTGGTATAAATTTTTATTATTCAGAGCAAACAAGAAAGGAAGCATCTTTGTATAACAAGAGCAAGAGAGTCAGAAGTCCATCTACATGAGGACACAAGAACCGGCAGGTGAGCAGTGAGAGGAATCAGGGATGGAAGAATGCTGACTCTGCTACACAGGCCCGTGTTGCCCAGACCTTGTGGCCTTCATGCTCAGAGTCTCTGCAGCCAGTGGACAGGCACTCTTCCAGTGAGACGCAGCGTTTGGTGACAGAGATGCTGTTTCCTGTGACTTCCATTGTGTGCTGAGTGTAGCAGTACCTGGTCTCTGTCAACAGAGGAAACATGTTTTAATTGAGATCCCAAACGTTAGCCCAATCTGCCTGAAAGAGAAACAATAGCAAGGTGAACACCGAAGTCCCAAGAAGGGGGACGTTGGCACACCCAGTTGAATGGACATGTTAGCAATGCTCAGGGGTCTAGGTTCAAACCCTTCTGCCCACCACTATCCCCACCTGCAGAGGGGAAGATTCAGGAACACTGAACCAGTGCTGCAGATGTTGTTTCTTGGAAATTATCTGCCATGGGGGGAGGATGGTCTACTGCAGAAAGAAGTATGCTGAGTGGACAAGTACTCACATGACGAGTGTACTGCTTTACCTTGCCTGGCCCTCGTGCCTTTGAAGGGAAGTTTTGGTATTGTAGTGTCTTCCCCTCTCTCTCTAGGCTTTTGTCTCTCTGTCTCTAAGAAAGTCAATCCACACCGGTGAAACTAAGGATAAAACCAAGAAATAAAAATAAAGAAGCCATGTTTTCTCTGCCCTGTATACAGTAGTCTTCCAAACTGAGACACACTGCCACCAGCATCCCTCTTTGCCTGCCCACACACTTGGCCATTGCACTGAGTTTTATTCTTAGGGGAGAGGAGGTCTGTAGAAATAAGTTAAGATGTGAGAGCCACAGCAATTTTCAGGAAGATAAGGACTGCAATGATGAATGGCTGAAGAGGTTAAAAAAAAAAAAAACAGAGTTAAAAATAAAGGTAGCCAGATAACAACAACAACAAAATCTTCAAGGAGAATAAAAGACCAAAGCAGAGGCTGGTGTGTGTGTATGTGTGTATGTTTGGAAAACAGCATTTTGGGGGCCAGGTGGTGGCACACATGTTACAATGCACAAGGACCCAGGTTCAAGCCTCCAGCCCCCAAAATGGGGAAAGCTTTGCAAATGGTGAAGCAGGTTTTCAGATGTCTCTCTCCCTCTTTATCACCCCTTCCGCTTGATTTCTGGCTTTGTCTATCAAATAAATAAAGATAATCAAAATTATTATTAAAAATTTTAAAAGGGAAAACAGTATTTTTAGTTAAGGGGAGAACAATTAAAAATAGATTCACTATATGTGGAAAAACAATATTATTCAAAAGAAACATCTTTTTTCTAATAAGCATAATCAGATCTTAGAATACATCACAAAAGAAAGGGAACTCAACAAAGAAGATTTTTCAGAACTGAGTGGCATCATTTCTCCCGAGCATGGTTTCAGAGTCTCCTTTGGATGGCAAATAAAGACCATGATGCCATCTTCTAAAGGTTCTTTTAAGTCTTTGGAGTCTGAAAACTACAGGAAGAATTTTTTTACATGTAATTTAAAGACTAAAGAAAATTGGCTTTGTCAATGTAATTCTTCAAGATGTCCCAGTAACGTTTACTTTCTAAGCCTAGGGTTTAGGAGAATGCTCCAGCTCTGCTTTCAAACTGAGAAAGAAAATGAGTATTTCTCAGGAGTCGGGCGGTAGCATAGCGGGTTAAGCTCAGGTGACATAAGGATCCTGGTTCGAGCCCCTGGCTCCCTACCTGCCGGGGAGTCATTTCACAGGCAGTGAAGCAGGTCTGCAGGTGTCTATCTTTCTCTTCCCCTCTCTGTCTTCCCCTCCTCTCTCCATTTCTCTCTGTCCTATCCAACAACGACAACATCAATAACAACAACAATAATAACTACAACAATAAAACAACAAGGGCAACAAGAGGGAATGAATAAATAAATCTTTAAAAAATAAAACAAAAAGAAAATGAATGTTTCTCAGGAAATGTCACAGAGCTGTTTTTCATCTACTATCTTGGACTAAGTTTGCATATTTTACATTCTGGACATTTAGTGGCTGATATGAAATTATGACCTTGTGTGACCTACTAGGCAATAAAAATCCCCCTACCAGATTTTGTCATAACTTTGGCAGCTTTTAACCAAAGTATTAACCTCCAAGGAACAAAGTCAAACTACGTTAGACCCTGAGAATGAGCTCATACTGAAAATATGGGGAGATATAAAATTTTTTTTAAATGCTTATATGATTTACTCATTTATTAACAAGAAGGAGAGAAAAGTCAGAGAACCAGAATACCATGTAAGCATATGCTTCAAGGGACCAAACTCAGGATCTGCTAAGTCAAACACTCTATACACTACCACCTCCCAAAATGCTAAAATAGGATTTTTGTTTTTTTTTTGCCTCCAGGGTTATTGCTGGGGCTTGCAGTTCAAATTCACTCCTCCTGGAGGCCATTCCCCCCCCCCCTTGTTGCCCTTGTTTATCATTGTTGTGGTTGTTATTATTATTGTTGTTATTGCTATCACTGTTGTTGGATATGACAGAGAAATCGAGGAAGGGGGGGAAGACGCCTGCGGACCTGCGTCACCACTTGTGAAGCAACCCCCTGCAGGTGCAGAGCTGGGGGCTTGAACGGGGATCCTTACACCGGTCCTTGCGCTTTGCGCCATGTGCGCTTAACCGGCTACGCTACCGCCCAACCCCCCCCCCCCCAGGTGTTTTCTCTTTTCTTTTCTCTTTCCTTTCCTTTTCTTTCTTTTTTTGTTTTTTGCCACAACACTGCTAATCTCTGGCCTTCTGGTGGTGCTGAGGATTAAACCTGGGGACTCTGGAGCCTCAGGCATGAAAATCTTTTTGAATGACCATTATGCTATCTCCCCAGCCCTAAAATCCAGGAGTTTTAATGCCTTCCTAAGGTGCATGGCACCGACAACTGACAGGAAACTGTGTGGCCTCCTCTGAGTCTTGCTAAAAGCAGTGGCTTGGTAAAACAATTAATCAGTCTCCCTGATCTGAGGCTGTGTCAAAACCCTCCCCAAACCACATCCTGATTAAGAAGGTTGTCATCTGGGGGTCAGAAAAAAAGCAGTTCAGTGCAGTGGATTAGACGATGGACCCTCAAGTATTAATGCCCAAGTTCTATCCCTGGTATCACATGTGCAAGCAAGGTTGATGTCCTGATTCTTTCTCTCTTCTTTCTGTCTCTCATAAATAAATCGTAAAAAAAAAACACTAGACTTAAACTGTTAAGCATTTCTAATAATAACATAAGGACTTCCCACTTAGATACGATGGGCCTAGACCTCTTAACATATCCCTCTCTCCACCATCACTGGACATTTCCATCAGGAACAACATCATAAACCCTCTTGTGGACCTTGCCTTCAATGTAGAATGACAGTGGTAGAAACTGCCCCACTCTACGAAGGGAGGCTGGGTCAACATAGTCTGCTACTCAAGGTAGACTGGTCCTGAAATGACAGCAGCCTAGGCTGTTCCTACCTGTGTCCATGGAATGCAAGCTCAGACTGACAGGGATGCAGATGTAGACACTACACAGGCTCCTGTGCTGACTATGAATAGACATGAGGCCTAGGTCAGATGGATGGGATTTACAGTTAATGGCATTTATATACTTTCCCCATATTTGGGAGCTACTCTCTGCCATGATCCAGCTCTCTAGTCCTATTCCCAAATCTGACATAATCTTCCCAGACAATACTTTTTGGCCTACCTGGATGTTAGCTGTTGGGCTCAGGCAAAAATTAGTAAGTCACGGGCCTCCTGGAATATACTTAAAATCGACTTCCTATCTTCTTTCAACATGAATACCCCAAAATCTCATCTGCTATATTCTTACCTTTAGGTTTCTGATTATTAAACAATTTGTTCTGCTTTATATCTTAATGCTTTTCAGCCACCATGGTTGCAGATGCTACCATGACGCCAGCCTGACTTCCCTGAGCAGAGGACCTCACCAATGTGTCCTGGGACCCCACCTCCCCAGAGTCCTACCCCACCTAGGGAATGACAGAAACAGGCTGTGGGTATGGATTGACTTGTCAATGCCCATGACCAGCGACAAAGCAATTACAGAAGCCAGACCTTCCATCTTCTGCACCCCATAGACAATTTTGGTCCATGTTCCCCAAGGGATAAAAAATAGGGAAGCCTCCAAGGGAAGGGGTGGGATATATAACTCTGGTGGTGGGAATATCCCTCAATCTTGTCAATCATTATTAAATCACCAATTTAAAAAAAGGCAGCTCCATTGGTCAGGGTTCTAGAGAGCTCTTTGGATATTGAAAGCTTATTTAGAGGTTCTAGCAGGGGAGAGCAGCTACTCATATACCCTTGACCCCAAGAACAGATTGATCTGTCTCTTTTGGGGGAAGGTCATTTTCTTCGATCAACTGCAAGCTTTGGGATGGGCATACATGAGAAGTGAGGGAGGAAGGGGACACCCTTTTAGAAAAATCACCCTCTTATACAGCAAATCCTAACAACGGGATTTTTCAAAGTTAACCCAAATAATGTGATTATAACAGTAACTATCTATTGTCTTCATGAACCCTAAGACAGCAGGAACCTCACATTTCCACTATAGAGCGTATATTTTCCCCAGTCCTAGAACCTTAGGGTGAGGCTCACTTTCCTGCATCCTTCTCTCAATTCATACCAAATAATATTGCATCTGCCGATCGCAACCTAATCAACACAATGAGTGCCACCTCAGCATGCTTCACTTCAGACTGTGTCCAGAGACTTCAGGTGTGGAATGACAACCCTTCAGCTTCATTACTTGGGTGAGACCTTTTCTTTCATAGTATTCTCTAATTCCATTCCAGGTGATTCACTTCCTAACAAAGTTCCAAAACCTAGATATAGACCAGGTCCCATGAAATAGAGCCTATGTTCACACGTATCCATAAACTAGGGCAAAATATATACCTAAAAGCAAAAGTACACAATAGTCTGCAATGAGTACCCCCCCCCCCCAACACTTCATCTGCACTATTCCAGCCTTTAGGTCCATGATTGCTCAAAAATTTATTCGGCTTTGTATGTTAACTCTCTTTTCAGCCACCAGGTTCCAGATGCTAGCATGATGCCAACCAGACTTCCCTGGACAGACAACTCCACCAATGTGTCCTGGAGCCCTGTTTCCCCAGATCTCTGTCCCACTAGGGAAAGAGAGAGGCAGGCTGGGAGTATGGGTCGACCTGTCAATGCCCATGTTCAACAGGGAAGCAATTACAGAAGCCAGAACCTTCCACCTTCTGCATCCCACAATGACCCTGGGTCCATACTCCCAGAGGGTTAAAGAATAGGAAAGCTATTAGGGGAGGGTATGGGATATGGAGTTCTGGTGGTGGGAATTGTGTGGAGTTGTACCCCTCTTATCCTATGGTTTTGTTAATGTCTCCTTTTTTAAATACATTAAAAAATTAAAAAAAAAGAAAAATCACCCTCACAACCCCTAGAGAGCTCTTGGGGTGTGGGTGGAGTAAGGTCATCCTAGCAGCTCATGGAAAAGGTTGAAAATTTGCACTGAGCAGGGTTATCTGTTGAAACACTGAAGTATTCTGAAATTGACATAATTCTTTCCATGGCAAAGAAGAGGCAGGAATCAGCGACCTGAAGGATTAACCACACCTTTGCAGCAGGACTGGATACTTCTTCACTGACATTTGCGGTTGTAACAGAGACTAACAGAGACTCCATTCCCACCCTTATCCAAACTTCAGATGTTCAAGAAAGTAATAAAATCTGGAATGTTCTTTTTTTTTTATTTTTTTATTAACACTGTTCCCTATCTCCAAAGGTCTGTGTGGAATGTTCTTATCTCCTGTCTCCTTTTCAGGCAGAGGACCCAGAGGGGTTGCCAGTGGCTTCACTGCTCCAAAGGTAAATCTGAGCAGATAAGATCCTGTGTTTAAGGAACAAGTAAATCATTACATGGTTTTCAGTTTGGGAAACTAGTCTTGTCCCCCGAGTAGTGAATTATCTCTTTTAAGTAAGCCTTAGAAGAATATTTGTTGAACCTGATATCTTTCCTTTTTGTTCACACTCTGATGTCTATGAGAAGTTTTTTGAATTTATTAATTCAAGGTTTATTCCACTGAATGAAAAAAGAGATAATCACTGATAAACTCTTTTCTTTATTTATTTAATTAATGAAAAAAGAGTGAGGAGGGAGAGAGAGAGAGAGAGAGAGAGAGAGAGAGCAAACATCAGGCATTTTTCTGGTACATGTGATGCCAGGGATTGAACTTGGGACCTCATGTTTTCAAGTCCAATGTTTTACCCACTGTGCCACCTTTTGGACCTCAACCCTTTTCTTTTTCAGTAAAATAGGCAAAAAAAAGCCCAGTAGCTGAGATACTTATTTTTGCCATTCTGGGGGGGGGGGATGATGATGATGATTAATGCTGAGACTGGATAAAAATATTTTGATACACTTCAAAAAGTTTAATCCATCAAAAAATAAAATAAAATAAAGACAGATTAGAACACCCCATGACTTCCAGCTGCAAAAGTAGCCATTTCACTAATCTTAACAAAAATCCTTGGCTGAGCTATGACATGGTGATGTGCAAATGTGAACTGCAGTTACGCAAATCTCAAAATTTGTACTGTGATCTTTAGAGAAATGGGGAAGCAGGCAGAATTACCCAGGCACAGCCAGGAGGACCACATGGAGCCTATCACACAACTACGGCACTGATAGGAAACAGTGGCCCAGCCACAGAGCACCGGCTCACCATGCATTCTGAATGATCTCTGCGTTAGTAATGAGGTTATGTGAGACTCAGGCCTGCTGATAAACTCCACACTAAAAGGACTTCAAAGGCTTTTATCTCAAAGACAACAGAGAGATTTGAATTTCTACCAGGTTAGTCACACAGTCTCTTAAAAATCTCATATTTTACAACTGCACAGTACTTCTAGAGGCCTTGAGTGAGACAAGTCTTTTTTTTTCCTCCAGGGTTTTCCCTGGGGCTCAGTGCCTGTCCAACCCCCCTGCAGGTGGGGTGCCTGGGTGGGGGTGGGGGCTGGAACCAGGATCCTTATGTGGTCCTTGTGCTTCGAGCTTGAGCCATGTACGCTGAGCTACTGCCCAGCCCCCAAGAAAAAAGGCTTTTTTTTTTTTTTTTTTTGCCTCCAGGGTTATTGCTGGGGTTGGTGCCTGCACCATGAATCCACTGCTCCTGGAGGCTAATTTTTTCCCTTTTGTTGCCCTTGTTGTTTTATCATTGTTGTGGTTATTATTGATGTCATTATTGTTGGATAGGACTGAGAGAAATGGAGAGAGGAGGGGAAGACAGAGGTGGGGAAAGACAGACACCTGCATACCTGCTTCACCACTGGTGAAGCGATGCCCCTCCCAAGTAGGGAGCTGGGGTCTCGAACCAGGATCCTTATACCAGTCCTTACGCTTTGCGCTATGTGCATTTAACCCACTGTGCTACTGCCCCACAGCTGACAAACGTCTTTCAAGGTGGAACTCAAGAGGCATTCAGGGAGTATCAGGATGAATGACAGAGTTCAATCAATCGCTGGAAAATATAAAGTATAAGTTTCATAACATTCAGGCAGGTGCCACGTACACACAGCAGCACCGGCACACGCAGCTCCATAACCGAAGATTAATATTCTAAGAGTCGATTCAAACCCAAAATGTAAATTTCCAGCACTATCTGGTCGTCAGTGACAGAAGTTGTATTTATACAAAGTGTGCATAACAAGCACGCACAATGGTGAAAGCGATGCCCGAGAGCAAGTCACCAGATGCCTGAGAAGCAATAAAAGGAAAGTAACGGGAGTTGGGTGGTAGCGCAGCGGGTTGAGCGCATGTGGTACAAAGCACAAGGTCCGGCGTAAGGATCCCGGTTCGAGCCCCGGCTCCCCAGCTGCAGGGAAGTCGCTTCACAGGCGGTGAAGCGACAGGTCTGCAGGTGTCTGTCTTTCTCTCCCCCTCTGTCTTCCCCTCCTCTCTCCATTTTTCTCTGTCCTATTCAACAACAATGACAACAATCATAACTACAATAATAACTACAACAATAAAAAAGAAAACAAGGGCGACAAAAGGAAATAAATATTGAAAAAAAAAAGGAAAATAACAGTAACACTACTCATTGCATCTAAGCATAAATGGGAAGCGGCACCTGCTGGCACATGTCCTGCTGGGTTCCTCACGGGTTTCAGCCCTTCACAACCTGCCATCCAGGTTCTGCTTTAAAATGGCGGCTAAATGTCCAGTTCCATGACCTTCTTTCTCTCAGGTCTCCGTCCATAGGATTCCTCTGCAGGCCAGGTCCCTACTAGGTATACTCTTTGCTCTATGAGGACCCCCGCCCTGGACTTCAGAGTTTTGGAAAATCCAATATTTTTGTATTTTCTCATGTAATTCTGGTCTCTTTTCTTCCAACCTGAATTTCTATTTTTCTCACTTTCCTTCTCCTCCTCCTGTTCCTTTCTTCAGCTTTGGCTTATGGTGATGCTGGGGCTTGAACTTGGGACTTGAGAACCTCAGGTCATGAAAATTTTTTGCAACAACCACTGTCCCATTTTCTCTTCTTTTGCACAGCCTAGTCCCACTTTCTGTTCTTGAAGGTCCTCTCTCTCAACTGTCTTCTTCATCCATCCTCTTCGGGCTGCTACTCTCTCCAGAGCTCTCCAGTCTAATTTCCCACAGCCTCCAGCAACACCTCACAATTCCATAACCTTCCTGTTTCTCTTCCTGTGTGGCCGTCTCAGGAAGGGTCCTCCTGAGATGCATAGCCTTCATTTTCTACCGGGGTCTTTAGAATTGCTTCAGACTTTTCTGCGCAGCCTGGGTGTTCTCTGGTTGGTTGTCTGCTATCTCTCCATTACTCATCAGGTCAGTTCAAGGACATTTACCCTTCCCCTCAACACAGAAGCGCCTCATTTTCTTTTCTTGTTTTATTTTGATCTCCAGTCTTCCTACTTTCTTTTTTTTTAAATTTATTTTACTTATTATTGAGTAGAGACAGAGAGAAATTGAGAGGTGGTGCAGTGGATAAAGCATCGAACTCTCAAGCACGAGGTCCTGAGTTCAATCCCCAGCAGTAGATGTACCAGAATGATGTCTGATTCTTTATCTCTCTCCTATCTTTCTCATGAATAAATAAATGAAATCTTTTTTTTTTTTAAACTTTTGGTTAAAGAACTGCTTGAAAATTCTAATGGAAGCATGCATCTCAGAAGTACAGCAACAGCTGAGATAGGCTAGCTTGGGCCTTCGTCTCCAGATACAGCAGGGTAGAATTCAAATGGCCAGATGAAACGACAGCAGCAACCAAGAGTATGCAAAGCACAGGTGCAAACTACGAAGGCAGACAGGATCTGAACAACAAACAGGACACTCACTCAGTGCATCAACTAGTGCTCTGAGAGTCCTGGGTCAGAGTTCCAGGTTGGCAGCTCTTCACTCCCAGCTTTAGCAGATAGCGACACACTCCCATCCTCCCCCCCCCCCACACACACACACACTCACACTCAATTCTAGCTTCTCTTGTTTCTGTCAGTACTAAGCATTGGCAAAGGCGGACAGCAGTTGACACTCCCAGGCATTCTGGGGAGAGAGGGGATTGGGACAGTCAGCTTCGAAAACTGTGAGGCAGGGGGGCTGGGTGGTGGCACACCTGGTTGAACGCACATGTTACAGTGTGCAAGGACCCAGGTTCGAGCCCCCGGTCCTCACCTGCAGAGGGAAAGCTTTATGAGTGGTGAAGTAGTGCTGCAGGTCTCGGTCTCTCTCTCTCTCCCTGTCACCCCCTTCCCTTTAAATTTCTGGCTGTATCTATCCAATTAAAAAATTAAGATAGGGAGTCGGGCTGTAGCGCAGCGGGTTAAGCGCAGGTGGCGCAAAGCATAAGGACCGGCATAAGGATCCCGGTTCGAGCCCCCAGCTCCCCACCTGCAGGGGAGTCGCTTCACAGGCGGTGAAGCAGGTCTGCAGGTGTCTGTCTTTCTCTCCTCCTCTCTGTCTTCCCCTCCTCTCTCCATTCTCTCTGTCCTATCCAACAATGACGACAACAACAATAATAACTACAACAATAACAAAAAAAACAAGGGCAACAAAAGGGAATAAATAAATAAAATAAATATTTAAAAAAAATTAAGATAATAAAAAAATTTTAAAAGAATACTGCAAGGCAGACTCTGAAATGTCAAGACCTACAGGCTACATGGCCCACAGCCCCGCTGTTGGGGCAGCACCAGCATCAATGCACACACATGCTTACCCAACCACAGCCAAGGATGCTCGCAGCATTCAAAACCTGGGAGCAAACCAACTGTCTCTCAAAGGAAGCAGTTCAGCAGTTCAGATACTTGAGCTACTAGGCATTTATGAGTAAGAATGACTGTCACCCACAAAACACTTATAGAATTTCACTTACAGAATGAGGGCAGGGGACTGGCAGATAGCTCACTGGGTAAAGCACCCACTTTATGCTGTGTGACAACCCAGGCTCTGGACTCCTGGCCACTACATGGAACCACCATGCAAACAGGAACTTTTATGAGCAGTGCTGTGGTGTCCTTTCTTGCTCCCTATCACCTTTTGTTGTTGTTGTTGTTATTATATGTGCAACACCTTTATTTAGTAAAAAGAAGAGGAAGAAACAGATTCTTATCTGTTAGGAGTGGTGGAACTGAGCAGGTGTGAAGCCCCAGCAAAGCCCTGATGGAAAAAAAAAAGAACTTGGGAAATAAATGATTGTACCCTGGATGATTCTACTTGTAGATACATGCTAGGCTGGATTCCTTGCCACTGCAATGAAACAAAGGGAGAAATAAAGCTATTCACATAATATATCACACACATATAAATATATGTATACATATGTGTGGGTTTCCCACAGCACATGAAAGTTAGGTCCACACTACACTATTTCCTGTTAAGTATGTAATGGCATGATGTCTAAAGTACACACCTTAGTTAAAAAAAAGTACTGGGAGTAGGGCGGTGGTGCAGCGGGTTAAGCACACATGGCGCAAAGCACAAGGACCGAAATAAGGATCCCGGTTTGAGTCCCTGGCTCCCTACCTGCAAGGGAGTCACTTCACAGGCAGTGAAGCAGGTCTACAGGTGTCTGTCTTTCTCCCCCCTCTCTGTCTTCCCCTCCTCTCTCCATTTCTCTGTCCTATCCAACAATGATGACATCAACAACAACAATAATAACTACAACAAGGGCAACAAAAGGGAAAATAGATAATTTTTTTTTAAAAAAGTACTTTATTGCTGCAAAGTGTTAAACATCATCTCACCTGTTAGAAAAAGTGGTGCCAATGGATTTGCTGGAGCAGAGTTGCCACCTACCTTCCACTTGTACAACGTGCAGCGTCTGTGAAATACACTGACAGCAAGACTGCCGAAGGACAGAACTCCCCGACTACTTTACGACTGTGCTCCCTGTGAGAGGCGGGGTAGCATGAGTAGGAAGCCTACTGGCCTTCCAGGGTTCTAGCATTTCACAGAAAGGACAGGCACCACTGCATGTTCACTTTGTGAAAATTCAAGGATCTGAGGACTTCCTTAGTGTGGTGCATAGGTTAAACTTCAATAAAAATTTACTATTAAAAAAAAAAAAGGAAGACATCTAAGACTTCTATTGAGTAATCAGACAAGCCAGGTCATCCAAAAACTCTAACATTACATAGCAACCAGAGGTTCTAGGTAATATACATCCAATACCTTTAATTTATTTAATTATTATTATTATTATTATTTTTGCCACCAGGGTTATTTCTGGAGCTAGGTGTCTGCATGATGAATCCATTCCTGGTGACTACTTCTCTCTCTCTCTCTTCTTTCTATTTTACTTTTGTATTAGATAGGACAGATATAAATTGAGAGCTGAGGGGGAATATGGAGAGGGAGAGAGAAAGAGAGACACCTGCAAACCTGCTTTACCAGTCTTGAAGCACCCCCCCCCCCTCAGCTGGTGGGGAGCAGGGGCTTGAACCCAGGTCCTTGCACATGGTAACTTGTGCTCTTAACCGGATAGATACACCACCATTCAGCTGGCCCCCCAACCAGTACTTTTTATAAACAGGTAGATGAATTCTCAAGAGAGTAACGGAAATCCCTGAATGTAACACTGGGTCATGTACTGGTTCCTCTCTGTGAGGCAGGCTGGAGTCTGGCTCCCAATGTATTGCAGGGAGCTGTGGCACAATGTTCTCTCTCTGCCTCTTTCTACCAGAAAATAAGGACTGGAGCAGTAAAGCCCCCGTGATAACATCAACAATATTTGAGGCCTGGGGGATCCTCTTGGGGTTTAGAGTTAGAATGGAAACCCCTGTAATGGTTATAAAGCTGAAGGGCTACCTCCCAGGTCTAAGACTGACTAGAAGAGGAAAAATATCCACCTCCAGATTGAATAAGAAGCCTGAGCTTTGCCTAGAAAGAGCTGACAATAAAGAAATCTTTCCCAGAAATCAGTAGGCATGGACTTGTTCTCTGCTGAGTGGGGATCCCGGATCCCATTTCTACTCCCTACTTATACCAGATAATAGGGATAGAAAGAAACATCTACTGGTCTGAGAGGTGGCGCAATGGATAAGGCTTTGGACTTTCAAGCACAAGGTTCCGAGTTCAGTTCCCAAAGCATGTGTACCAGAGTGATGTCTGGTTCTCTCTCTCTCTCTCTCTCCCCTCTCATTTCTCATGAATGAATAAAATCTTTAAGAAAAAAATAAAGATCTAGGGCCAGGCCCAGCTTTTTCTCCACTTTTCAGGAAAATACAGAGGAGCAGAGAAATAAACCAAATGAATGAATATGTTGCCCCCCCCCACCTCAAGATTGCTTCTGGTGTGGTTTTTATATAAGCATAATTGTGTATAAAGACTTCACCTCAGAGGGAGGCACCTGCACCTTGTAATTAAAAGGGAACATAAAATCCTTGTTAGCCTCAATGGATCAAGCCTTTAAAAAAAAAACAACCAAAAAACTGTAATGTTTGACTTGACACTTAATCCCATGGACTCATAGTAAGAACCCTTAAACAGCCCCTGTCAAGGAGTCTTTTAATCCTGTGGCACAGAGAGAGAAGTCAGGTAAAACCACACGGATCTGAGCATGTGACATTCAATGCTTGTTTCCCTACATAAGTTCCTTCAATTACTCCCTTACACAATATGATGTCAAGGTCCTTTTCCACTCTGGCTTGCAAAGCCAAGAAAAATTGCACCGATGTATACTGAATTGCCAGTCCCTGTTCCGGGTACCATATGCTGGTCTAGCTTTGCGGGCGGGTGAGAGATGACCAGGGACTCATGGCTGAGCTGGGAATGCAGTTCAGTCTTTATTGACGAGCAGGGATGCAGTTCAACCATCTAATCTCATCTAAATCTCTCTTCATTAGAAAGCTCTGTCTTTTATATCTCCTGAGGCGGAAGTGTCAGGAAGAGGAAGTACGTAGGATAGGGGGGTGGGGAGAAGGAAAATAGAGCAGGAACCAGTGGGGATTCAACCAATGAAAACAATGATTCTGTAAATAGACCACAACGTCAAGCAATGCAACAGAAGGGGTCTTAGAAGCATACCAACATTTCCCCCTCTTTTTAACTAGTGGCTATAGTATCAGGAGTGTGGGGTGAACAGAAACCTCAATCGTACAGGCATTTTCAAAACAACTGGCACAAGACATGGAGAAACAAGTAAGAGAGCAGCAAGAACCAGTGTGATGCCAAAGGGAGGCCTGAAGGGGCGTTTCCTGCCTCAAAGGGCAGTTCCTAGCAGGCGAAAGAGCATTTCCTGCCTCTGTGGGGATCTCTTGCCTCTGGGGGCGTTTTATGCCTCACAGGGCATTTCCTGCCTCTGTGGGCAGGACCTAGTAAGGAGGGGGGGGGGTCCTACCTCTGGGGACAGGGCCTGCAGGCGAGGGGACGTTGCCTATAGAGTCCCAAGGCTGCTGGCTGCAAAGTCCATGGACTGCTGCAGTCAGTCTTTGAGAAACCCAGCAGCATAAAGGGAAACTGCTGTAAAGTTGTGTAAAGTGTCCAAGAGGAGTACCAGTAAGTCTGATAGAAGTGTCAGTCCAAAGCAGATGACCAGGGATGAAATGCCAGGGGATGAAAGGCTGCATGTCTGCCTCGATGAGGAAGGTCAACCACTGTAATTCCACTTTTCTGTAGATAGTGAGCTTTGGAGTCTGTGAATCAGTTTCTTCAGGTCGTGCGAGGTCATATCATTGGTTTTGAGAGGTGTGTTGTAGTCATGCCATTTTGTGGGCGATGTCAGAGAACAGGGGTCCAAATGGATTTCCGGGGATTTCATTTGAGCGGAAGCGTTTTCATGTGAAGACTTGACAGCTGTAATTCATTTACTTGTCAAACAAAACTTGTAGCAGATTAGAAGTTTACTATAACTGATAACTCCATTATAATTGGAAGTCCTTTCTAGTATGATTTTAAGGATGTTTAAATAGTTTAAACTCAATAAAATGTGGAAAGGTAAACAGAAGAACAATGGTTAGAAGTCTCAAGCATGAGAATCATTAGCATAATCATTGCACTATCTACCCCACCCATAACTCATACAGTTTTCAGGATTAAACATTTCAGATTTATACAAAGATGTAAAAAAAAAAAAGAGAGGAAAAAACAGTTTTTTGGATTGTTTCTGGATGTCTCTAGAAATCATGGCTGTGTCCAGCATTTTTTTTAAGTCAATGTCATACAAAAATTCAGTCATTCAAATCACTCTCTTACGAAACACAACTGAAAGCAGACAGCAAACTTAAGATATTCAGAGAGAACAACGAGGGGGGACTTGAGAGAAAAGCGGTAGGTAGTTTTTGTTTCTTTCACCTTGAACCAGATTATCCAGATCTCACCATGTAGCATCATGAGACCCCGGAGGGTGTCCTAGTCCAAAAAGCTCCTCGAAATTCCATTTAGGGTGCTTCTGATGGTTCCTGCTGGATTGCTGCAGGCACCCATTTTTAAAAACGTCTTCCCATTGAAGAAAGAGTCGAATCAGGAGGGTAGAACTAACCATGTGCCTCCATTCTTGGGGACTGCCAGGGTACTGGAGAATGCTCTTCAAGTTAGAGTAGTCCTTCTCCGCGGGAAACATGCGAGAAGAAGTCCAGAAGGTCCAAGGAGAAATCTCTGCGCATCTCCCAAGCTATACGATCACAGTCATAAGAAACCAAAGTGTGTCTCAGAGCAAAATGTAGTCCTTCTCCTCGGAAACATGGGAGAGGGAGTCCAGAAAGTCCAAGGAGAAATCTCAGTGCATCTCCCAAGCTCTACGATCACGGTCATAAGGAACCAAAGTTCCCGGTCAGGGAACCAAAGTGTGGCCCAGAGCAAAATGTTCCAGAGACAGAGAAATTGTCTCATGACGAAAGAGTAGAGGCTTTGGGAAACCTCTTCATAAGTAGAAAGGCAACCCATGGCGGATGGGTAGCCAAGTTTACTTATCTGGGGGATGGGTTAGGTCCCACGTTGGTTGGGCGCCATATGCCAGTCCCAGTTTGGGGTGCCAGTTGCCAGGCTAGCTTCACAGGTGGGAGACAGACGACCAGGGACTCATGGCTGAGCTGGGAACGCAGTTCAATCTTTATTGATGAGTGGGGTGCAGCTCAACAATCTAATCTCATCTCTTCATTAGAAAGCCCTGTCTTTTATATCTCCTGAGGCGGAAGTGTCAGGAAGAGGAAGTACGTAGGATAGGGGGTGGGGAGAAAGAAAACAGCACTCAAACCAGTGGGGATTAAACCAATGAAAACAATGATTATATAAATAGACCACAACGTCAAGCAATGCAACAGAAGGGGTCTTAGAAGCAGAATTTAGAAGCACACCAACACTGAGTAGTTGAGGAGGTTGAGGTTACTGCAATGACAATGCTCAGGGAGCAAAGACTAAATGAAAGAGGCACTGAAGCAGCAATGGAAAGTTAGCTTTTGGGGAGTTGGCGGTAGTGCAGCAGGTTAAGCGCACGTGGCGCAAAACGCAAGGACCAGATCCCCGTTTAAGCCCCTGGCTCCCCACCTGCAGGGGAGTCACTTCACAAGTAGTGAAGCAGGTCTGCAGGTGTCTGTCTTTCTCTCTCCCCTCTCTGTCTTCCCCTACTATCTCCATTTCTCTCTGTTTCATCCAACAACAATGACATCAATAACAACAACAATAATAACTACAAAAATAAAAAACAAGGGCAACAAAAAGGGAATAAATAATAATAATAATAAAGAAAAACTAGCTTTCAGTGCATTTCGAACCCTCATTTCTAGGGGAGGTACGGTGCTATGAATTTGTAAGTGCCAGAGGTATTGTGGCAGAGGAGGAAGTACTTACATTACACACACACACTGAAAGGACATGTAATAGAAACCTCGAATTAGCAAGCAGTGGTGAGTTCTAGTTAGGGCAAAACTTTCTCCAGGCTTATTTGACCAAAAAAAAAAAAAGTGATTTTAATAAGTCCAGTGCATGTCTAAGCACAATGACCCCCAATTTCTAAGACAGATGGAGCATTTATGCACTCATATGGTTCAACGACTGAGCTAGCTTTTGCTGAAATTTTGGCTACCCTCTAGGCAATTTGGGATGTGGATTTATCCCACAGATACTTGATGAAATACTCACACAGAACGTCTAATTAATCTCATCCAACTCTGATAGTTAAAACGTAGCTGAGAATGTCACAAAATACAAAGACTGGGAAGCCATGCAAAGCCAGGGAGATTTTTCCTTAGTAGCTTCTGAGTTGTCCCTTCTGACCTTGATGTCCTTCAAGTAAATGTAAAATACACTACTCGAGGGTCCGGCAGCAGTTTCCAGAAGTTGGACACACCATACTTTATTTTTATTTCTTCTGTTGATGTTGGGGCTTCCATGTTTTAAGTTTTTTTTTTTTATTTTTATTTTTTTAAGAAAGCAGACATTAACAAAACCGTAGGATAGGAGGGGTACAATTCCACACAATTTCCACCACCCGATCTCCATATCCCATCCCCTCCCCTGATAGCTTTCCCATTCTCTATCCCTCTGGGAGTATGGACCCAGGGTCGTTGTGGTGTTTTTTTGTTTTTTGTTTTTTTTTTAATGGGTGGGGGGAGAACACAGCCCTGAGACTTCCTCCAGTGTGTTTTGGAGGCCAGGCTCGAACTTGGATGTTTTATTTTATTTTATTTTACTAGAATACTGCTCAGCTCTGGTTTCTGGTGGTGCTGAGGATTGAATCTGGGACATTGAAGCCTCAGACATGAGGGTCGTTTGCATAACCATGATGCTATTTCTCAGCCCAGTATTTGTACATGGAGAGGACAGATTCTGACTTCAAAAGAAAAGCACCTGGGGGAGTCGGGCTGTAGCACAGCGGGTTAAGTGCACGTGGCGCAAAGCACAAGGACCTGTGTAAGGATCCCGGTTCGAGCCCCCGGCTCCCCACCTGCAGGGCAGCCATTTCACTATAGGTGAAGCAGGTTTGCAGGTGTCTGTCTTTCTCTCCCCCTCTCTGTCTTCCCCTCCTCTCTCCATTTCTCTCTGTCCTATCCTACAATAACGACAACAATAACACAACAAGGGCAACAAAAGGGAATAAATAAATAATTTTTAAAAATCTAAAAAAAAAAAGTAAAGAAAAGAACCTGGAAGCAAGTTCCTCTCTTCCTGAGAGGAATTCAAGGTGAATCTGTTTCTTCTGTGACAAGGCTATACTAATGCACCTTAGGATTGACGGAACCCCTGGAAATTTAGCTCACAGCCCAAGAGAGCAGCAGTCCACGCTCCCTCTTTCTCTGCACCACCTCTGCCCTGACCATACTGACAGCCTTGGTCTCACACTTCTTGTTTAAGTCTCTCGGCCCAGTGGCAACAGCAAAACCTAATCTACCTGTTATGCCCCAGCAGGAAGTAGCCCAAAGGTTAGTGAGCACACATAAGCAAGTGATTCTGGTTTTTGTTCAGAGTCAACAGTTCACAGCTTTTGTTTTTAAACATTCTGCTGCATATTTAAATCATCCAGAGGCTCAGTGGCACTCTACACAATTTAATATACATCCCTGGGAAGGGAGTCAGACATCGATGTTTCGAGGTTCCATCTGTGATTTCGACATGCTGCCAAGTTAGAAAAGGTGCGGTGTAACCAGGTCCTCTGGCAGCCCGTGCAGAGGTAATATCAGAAAACACTGGTTTATTCAGAATCAAGCCCAGGACTGGGGAGAGCAATGAGGATGAGGACAGGCTTGCCTGTGGTTACCCAGATGGCTGGTGATCGAGCTTACAGCTGAGCCAGTCCTTCAAGTCTCTGTGGCTTTTTTTTTTTTTTCCTTTTCCCTGTGCTCTTTTGGAACCACATTACTTAAGTAAACAAGAAGAACGATTCACTTTCTGTTCCTGGGGATGGGAGCTTCCAAGGCTTATAACCCTGACTGCTGACTGAAATCATCTTGGATATTTAAACACACAGATGCCGGGCCCTAAGCTCAGAGATACTCTGTTGGATAGTATGCCAGCTCCCCCTGGCTTCTGCTTAACCATATGCCTATATAGGGATAGATTTAATCCCATTCAAAGCTTTGGTCTGTTTACATAAATCACTTTTACATTTACATAAAGCACCACACTCCCTCCAGGGCATTGGTTCAATCCCCACTGTTTCATGATATGTTTTTGCTCCACCCCCTCTCCTTGTCACACCCTGATCCTCTTCTTGTCACACTCTGATTGTCACCAGTCATTTTTCTCTCCACCCTCTCTATATCACATCCTGTTTCCACCCTACTTGGAGAGTATAAAAACAGCTGCTCTTCTGATTAAAGACACTTGGAAATTGCTTTCCGGCTCCGAGAGTTCCAGAGTGTATCTCCTGCGAAGTTAGTGCGGCACGAGTTCCTGATCCCTCTCCCACGCAGCAGCCTAGATCGGCTCCAGTTGAGTTCTCTCCAACCCAGAGAGCACTAGCTCGGGAAGAAGTACCCTCAGGCTATACCGGCAATGCTCAGTCTACCTCACTGGAAGGCTCTTCAGCAATGCAGATGCTTAGGGCTTGGCAGTGGTATACCCTTTAGAAGGACACATGTTACAATGTTCAAGGATCCAGGTTCAAGATCCCAGTCCCCACCTACAGGAAGGAAGTTTCTTAAGCAGTGAAATAGTGCTGTGGTTGGCTCTCTCCACACCCACTCCTGCTCAATAAATCTCTTGTCTTTATGCAAAAAATAAACAAGCAAGTAAAATATTACAAATTCTTTTAAAAGCTTTAAAAAGAGATGGAGATTCTCAGGTCCTAGGGCAGACCCATGGAACCTGAGATTCAGGCTGAGGGGAGGAAGCAGGGAGACACCCACTTTAGTAAGGGCTTCTGGGAGTGATGAGCTTGCTTCAACATGAAAACCACTGGTTCCAGGGGTTTTATTTTGGAAAGATCAAGGGACTGAGTAGTGGCAGGGCACACACATCATGCTGGGCAAGGGCCTGGGTTCAAGCCCCTGGTCCCTACCTTCAAGTGTGTGTGTGTGTGTGTGTGTGTGTGTGTGTGTGTGTGTGTGTGTGTGGTGGGGTGGGTGGAGGAATCTTCACAAGTGGTGAAGAGGTGTTGCAGGTCTCTCTCTCTCTCTCTCTCTCTCTTTCCTTCCCTCCAGGGTTATCCCTGGGGCTTGATGCTGGCACTACAAATCCACTGCTCCTGCAGCCATTTTTTTTTTTGATAGGACCGAGAGACATTGAGAGAGGAGCAGGGTGAGACAGAGAGAACAGACACCTGCAGACCTGATTCACTGCTTGTGAAGCAACCCCCTTGCAGGTGAGGAGCTGGGGGCTCGAACTGGGATCCTTTCTGGGGATCCTTCTACTTCTTACTATGTGTGCTTAACCCGGTGCACCACCGCCTGAACCCCTTTTGCAGGTCCTCCCCCCCGCCTTCTTCCCTTTTTTATACTTATTTATTTTCCCTTTTGTTGTCCTTGTTGTTGTAGTTAATATTGCTGTTGTTGTTGATGTCGTCGTTGTTGGATAGGACAGAGAGAAATGGAGAGAGGAGGGGAAGACAGAGAGGGGGAGAGAAAGACAGACACCTGCAGACCTGCTTCACCGCCTGTGAAGCGACTCCCTCTGCAGGTGGGGAGCCGGGGGCGCAAACCGGGATCCTTACGCCGGTCCTTGCACTTTGTGCCACGTGCGCTTAACCTGCTGCGCTACCGCCCAACCCTCCTTCCCTCTTCGATCCTCTCTGGCTTTATCCGACGTAAACAAAACAAATAAATGAAATCTTGATCAGAACAGAAAGATCAACAGGTGCTTCTTCTGAGCAGCCTGGGCACCGATGTGTTGGTCACACAGAACTGACTTCAGAAGCACACCCCAGTCTCCTAACTGCAGCTCCACTCCATCACTCATTAAGCTTTCCCCCTGCAGGTGGGGACCAAGGGCTTGAACCTGGGTCCTTGCAATCTAAACCATTCCCATTCCTTGCATCCATCCATTTTCATTCACTAGAATAAAAATAAGAATATGAAACAATATCCCTGGAATCTTAAAATTTTGTAAACTAATCTTAAGTGAATTAATATTTTCAATGAGACTGTTTATTCTCTGATCATCTCCAAAGGCAAAATGTGTGTACAGACAATTCCCTCTCAGAATGTGTAATTCATACAGTGGTTAAAAAAAAAAAAGAAATATAAGGGGGAGCCGGGTGGTAGCGCAGCAGGTGAAGTGCACATGACGCAAAGCGCACGGACTGGCATCAGGTTCCCGGTTCGAGCCCCTGGCTCCCCACCTGCAGAGGGAGTCGCTTCACAGGCAGTGAAGCAGGTTAGCAGGTGTCTGTCTTTCTCTCCTCCTCTCTGTCGTCCCCTCCTCTCTCCATTTCTCTCTGTCCTATCCAACAACTATGACAGCAATAACAGCAGCAATATTAACTACAACAACAAGGGCAACAAAAGGGAAAAATAAAATAAAATAAGAAATAAGAAATATGAATATGAAGACTTCTTCTTCATTCTGAAATAGGTCTTTGGGCCAAACTTCCATGCTTCAATTGGGCATCCATCTACATCCTTCAAAGAGAACTTAATAGCATAACCAGGGTTTTCATTTGTACAGTGATGCTGTTCAGAATTCTAGCTTTCATCTAATCTTAGAACAGAAGCCTCCGGCAATGTAGCCAGTAAGTAAAATCCTTATATGAACACGGATTCATACTTTACATAAAGGAAGTTACTATGCCATGACCAATGCTAGCAAGCAGTCTCTTGTTGTTTTCTTGTCCTACATTTGGCTGGATTGGGGGGGCTGAGGGGGTGGGGTGGGGTGGGCAGGAAGTATAGCTGACTTCCTGGGGGAAATGTGAGGACGCTTTATAAAATAAAGGCCAGCCCGATGGACCAGTCTTTGTGTCTGAGAATCTTTGATGATGAATGAATTTGTGTGGTGGTTGAGAAGGCAATCTTGTCTCTGCTGCACCAAAGTCACTCAAGCAGCTGTGGGGGACCCGACCTGCCCCCTGCCCATTTACCTCGAGGACAGTAGATGTCTGGAGCCCAACGGTTGCACTCATAATTGTCTGCTGCCTTCTCACAAGTGAAACACTTAAATCCACCAGGATATGGTGTGGCTGCAAAAAAAAAAAAAAAAAGAAGAAGAAGACGATAGATAGAGACACTTAATTCTTTAGATTGAACACACACTCCTGCCTGGTGAAGCTAGGACATTTTCATTTTTCAAAAGGGAGCCTCAAAACAGCCTTCCAGTTTCTGTAACACAAAACAAAACACGCAACTCATACAAGACTTAGCAGTCTCACTCTCTCACTCTAGGGTCTTTATTTCTGAGAACTGAAAGCATGCACATCCTCACAAAATTCTGCATGCAAATGTTCACTGCATCCTTATTTGTAAGGGCCAAAAGACAATTAGACAAACTGGTTAAACAAGCTCCATTCCAGTGTTGGACAGTGGTGCACCCAGTTGAGTGCACATGTCACTGTGTGCAAGGACCTGGGTTCAAGTTCCCAGTCTCCCCTGCAAAAGGAAAGCTTCACTAGATGAAGCAGTGATGCAGACGTTTCTCTCCCCACCCCCTCTCAATTTCTCTCTCATATCAAATCAATTCAAAGATTCACATACTGGGCCCCAGCCATAACCCTGGTGGCAGAAAACAAGACTTCATTCCATACTATGATGAACCAGTCAGCAGTAACGATGAACTACTTATATGTTTAACAATTCGGATGATTTTCCAGGGAATTACACTGAGTGAAAAGAGTCAGCCCCAGAAAGGTTAGGTACTTCCTAAATGATTCCATTATGTGAAATTTTTTATTGAAGGGCAGGGGCAGATAGCTTAATGGTTATTAATGGTTATGCAAAGAGGCTCTCGTGCCTGAGGCTCCAAAGTCCCTGCACCACCATAAGCCAGTATATATATATATATATATATATATATATTTTATTAGCAATGGAGAAAAGATTTTGGTTGCAGGAGGTCAGAGATGGGAATGGTGGGGGGAGTGGTTAGAGAGATTAGGGGAGCATGGAAGGTGGTCAAACAGGAGGGATCTTATGCTATTGAAACTGCTCAGTGTCTTGATTTGATGGGTGTATACACAAACCTACACCATGTGAGAGAATCTCTAGAGTAAGTGTACACACACACGCACACACACACACACACACACACACACGAACACATGTGAAGCAGGGGGAGGTGTGAATATGACAGATGGGTTGACAGTTTCAGTGTCAACACCCTAGTTGTGATATGAATCTTTATATCATTTATGATAAATATAATGAATCTATAATTTCTAGGGTGAAAAATTCTTTTCCTTCTTCTTCTCCCTCTTCTTTCTTCTTCTCCTTCTTTCTTCTTCCTCTTCTTCCTACTCCTCCCCCTCTTCCTCCTCCTCTTCTTCTCCTTCTCCTTCTCTTTCTCCTTCTCCTCCTTCTTCTACTTCTTTTTCATCCAAGGTTATTATTTGAGCTTGGTATCTGCACTACAAATCCACTGTTACTGGAGGTCATTTTTTCCATTTTATTGGATAGGGCAGAAGGAGAGGCGAGCAGACACAGAGGAGAGAGAGAGACAGACACCTGCAGACCTGCTTCACCACTTGTGAAGCGACTCCCCCCTGCAGGTGGGGAGCCGGGGGCTCAAACTGGGATCCTCCCACAGGTCCTTGTTCGCACTCAACCTGCTGTGGCACTACCCGGCCTTCTGGGGTGAAAAATTCATTTAAAAAAAAGGTACCTGGTCAGTTTAGGAAGTGGCTCACTGGTAGAGCACAGGACTTGCAAGCATGAGCTTCTTGGGTTTGATACCCAGCACTGCGTATGTCAGAGTGATGTTCTGGTCTTCCCTGTCTTTCTCATAAATTAAGCAACTTCAGAATAAAAGGGCACTCTGGATTTTTAAAATTCTTTTTATTTATTGGATAGAGACATCCAGAAATTGAGAGGGAAGAGGAAGATTAATGGAGAGACACCTGCAGCTCTGCTTCACCACTCACAAAGTTTTTCCCTTGCAGGTGGGGACCAGGGACTTGAACCCGGGTCCTTGCACACTCTAATATGTGCACTTAGCCAGGTGTGCCACCACCTGGCCCTTACACTCTGGATGTTTAAGGATTTACTTCTGTCACCTTATGTAGACATGTCAACATGAAAATACAATAAGCTTACAAATTTCCTGATGTTTGGCCATTTTTTTTTTAATCTCCCAGAGTGGCAGCTTCTTTGGCTTACTTGAGGGTCCTTCTCTGGTTGGAGCTGAAGCTGTTAGCAAGTTCCTGGGGGAGGGGACTGGAAGATGACTCAGCCAGGAGAGTTATATGTTCAAGGACCCTGGTTTGAACTCTGGGTCATCACGTGGGAGTACCTCCAGGGGGGAAGTTTCACGAGAGGTGGAGGGGGCTTCAGGTATCTCTCTTTCTCTGTCTCTCTCATATTCTCTCTGTACCAAGAAGGGAAAAAAATTAAAAGTCTGGACCTGTGGAGTTGTGCAGGTGCTGAGCCCCAGCAATATCCTCGGTGGCAAAGGTCTCACTAGGGATGGTCGGTGTCAGGTAGGAATCATCGCTGCTAAAATACATGAGGTCCCTGAAGGGTGGTGAGCTTACATGTCTGTGAGGCGCCACGAGTCGGGTGGATGTGGCTTATAGCACTTAGGTTCCTGACCCCAAAAGAGGGCTCCCTTCTTTCTCTCCCTGCTTGGCTCCAACCATGAGTTGCCAGCTTTGCTTCTTAAGAGTTCTGCCTTTAAAGGGGCCAGCAGTGTTGCACATGTTAGCCTGCATAAGGACCTAGGTTTACGCCCTGGTCCCCAGCTTGAGGCGGAAAGCTTCACAAGCAGCAAAGAAAGTCTGCAGGTGTCTCTTTCTCCCTCTTTACCTCTCCTTCCCTCTTGATTTCTCTCTGTTCTATCAAATCAAAAGGTGGCAGGAAATAAATGGCTGCCTGGAATGGTGGGTTCAGCATGTAGACACTCAGCCTGAGCAATAATAACAAAAATACTTGGGGGGTCGGGCGATAGCGCAGGAGGGTTAAGCACACATGGTGCAAAGCGCAAGGACCAACTAAGGATCCCAGTTTGAGCCCCCAGCTCCCCACCTGCAGGGGGGTCGCCTCACAGGCGATGAAGCAGGTCTGCAAGTGTCTATCTTTCTCTCCTCACCTCTGTCTTCCCCTCCTCTCTCCGTCTCTCTCTGTCCTATCCAACAACAACAATAATAATAACCACAACAACGATAAAACAACCAGGGCAACAAAAGGGAAAAACTATCCTCCAGGAGCAGTGGATTTGTGGTACAGGCATCGAGCCCCAGAAATAACCCTGGAAGCAAACACATACACACACTAATAATAATAATAAAACAACTTCTATGTTTCATAAATAAAGTGTGTTTGCTAAGTTGCAGGAGGTATCATGATTCCATCTTGACTCCTCTGGACAGATGACCTCACTAAATGTGTTCCAAGGTCTCACCTCCTCATAGCCCTACTGCCCCACTAGGGAAAGACAGAAACAGGCTGGGGGTATGGATCGACCTGCCAATACCCATGTCCAGCAAAGAAGCAACTACAGAAGCCAGATCTTCCACCTTTTGAACCCCAAAAAGAATTTTGGGTTGATATTCACCAGCAGGGTGGGGGGAATGATAAGGGAAGATGACCAGTGGGCTCTGAACTCCAACTCCACCAGGACCCAGAGAGAGAAGAGGAAAAAGGCAGGGACACCAGGTTCCAGATGCCAGCATGATGCCAACCAGACTTCCCTGGATAGACAGACCTCAACAATGTGTCCTGGAGCTCCGATTCCCCAGAACCCCGCCCCACTAGGGAAAGAGAGAGCCAGACTGGGAGTATGGATGGACCTGTCAATGCTCATGTTCAGCAGGGAAGCAGTTACAGAAGCCAGACCTTCCACCTTCTGCATCCCACAATGACCCTGGGTCCATGCTCCCAGAGGGATAGAGAATGGGAAAGCTATCAGGGGAGGGGATGGGATACGGAGTTCTGGTGGTGGGAATTGTGTGGAGTTGTACCCCTCTTATCCTATGGTTTGGTCAGTGTTTCCTTTTTATAAATATAATATAATATAATACAATACAATACAATACAATATAATATAATATAATATGACCAAAAAAGAAGAAGAAGAAGAAGAAGAAGAAGAAGAAGAAGAAGAAGAAGAAGAAGAAGAAGAAGAAGTAGTAACAGGTATAAGTGTGACTTGGAAACGAGGAGAAGATGGGACCATGGAAACAAATGGGCAGATCTATACAAATATAGACTGATATCTGTAGAAATAACAGTTCACCCATATCTGCAACCTTGGGGGACCTGCTGTAGCTTCCAGTGAAGGGTTTGGGGGTTCAGACTCTGATGGTGGGAACGGTGCAGAATTATACCCCTGTGATCATATAATTTTGTAAATCAATATGACATTACTACTACTAATAATAAAATAAAGCATGCGTGTGTATGTGTGCATGCGTGTGTGTGTGTTTAATTTGTAAAATCATCTGGTCTCTTTGTAAATCGCAAGCACTTAAACACTTCATCTTCAGGTACCAACTGTTCTCCCTCACAGATGGCTGAGAGCTTGCACACCCTGCTGGCAGGAATAATTATCTCAGGGTAAATCACTTTGCCCACATGGAACCAATTAAGCATGTTAACAAAAATCAATAAAGGAGGAGGCAGCACCTTAAGGCCAGAAAGTTGGCTCAGATATCACTTGCATTTGCACCTACGCTGGCTGCCTATCCTTGTACTCACGACAATTCACAGAGCTGACTCTGACAACATTCAATAACCTCATAATCAAGTCATAAACAGTCTAAAAAAATAGGTCACTGGATCTGTTTGTTTTTTCTCCAGGGCTCTGGAATGGTGGTGTCAGGAACAGAACCTGGGAGCTGAGCCTCAGGCATGAAAGCTGTTTGCATAACCACTGTGTTGTCTCCTCAGCCCAATACCTAGTTCTTATTTCTCTCATCCCCATCTCCCTACCCACCCTTCCCCTTCTCCCTTGCTTGTCTTTTCTTTGCAAGCAGGGTTCTTACTGGGGTTCGGTGCCTGTATTCCTCCACTGTTCCCAATGGTCATCTTTTTTCTTTCTGTTTTCGAGAGAGGGTGAGAGGCAGAGATAGATACGGAGAGATAGAGAGAAGGAGCGGTGTCTGCAGCATGGCTCCACCACTTGCGAAGCGTCTTCCCTGCAGCTGGGGATCTGGAACCTGAACGCCGGGCTGTGTGCAAATCGATGTTTGCTCTACCCATTGAGTCACCACTGGTAACTCGATCTTCTTACAGGCCCTTTTGAGAGTTCTGTGTTTCTCCAAGCAGTTGGTGACTCAAATTTATTAACAGAGTGATACCGAGCCCATGAATTCTCTTTGAAAGCAAGGGATGGAAAGCAGCCTAGATGGAAACATTCAACCACTTCATCAACAATGAGAAAATTTCACTATCGGTAAAAAAAATAAATAATGCTTTTCATAGAATACAAGCATAATAAAGCACAAGTGAGCTATTTTATAAACAAACATATAATAAATAAAAGTAAATCAGTTTCATTTTATAATAAATTAAAAATGTGTTTATTCTACAATAAATAAAAAAGTAATTAAATTTTTTAAAAAAATATTTATTCCCTTTTGTTGTCCTTGTTGTATTATTGTTGTTACTGATCTTGTCATTGTTGGATAGGACAGAGAGAAATGGAGAGGAGGGGCAGACAGAGAAGGGAAGAGAAAGACACCTGCAGACCTGCTTCACCTCCTGTGAAGAGACTTCCCTGCAGGTGGGGAGCCGGGGGCTCGAACTGGGATCCTTCCGCTTTGTGCCACGTGCGCTTAAACTGCTGCGCTACCGCCCGACTCCCGAAAAAGCAATTTTTTTTTCTTTTTTTTTTTTTTCCTCCTCCAGGGTTATTGCTGGGCTCGGTGCCTGCACCATGAATCCACCGCTCCTGGAGGCCATTTTTTTCCCCCTTTTGTTGCCCTTGTTGTAACTTCGTTGTGGTTATTATTGCCCTTGTTGACGCAATTCGTTGTTGGATAGGACAGAGAGAAATGGAGAGAGGAGGGGAAGACAGAGAAGGGGAGAGAAAGATAGACACCTGCAGACCTGCTTCACCGCCTGTGAAGCGACTCCCCTGCAGGTGGGGAGCCGGGGGCTCGAACCGGGATCCTTACGCCGGTCCCTGCGCTTTGCACCACATGCGCTTAACCCACTGCGCCACCACCCGACCCCCGAAAAAGCAATTTTTATATCTCATACAACCCTCCACCTAGACAGTGCATCCCACCCCCACCTCACCAGAGCACTGCTCAGCTCTGACCTTTTGTGGTGCCAAGGACTGAACTTTCCCAACCCTGATAGGTAGTTGACTTTTGTATTAGAAGATCCCATTTCGGTAAGTATAGGCCTGAGGAACTTAGGAAAAACAGTTTCTCAAATTCCAAAGCCACTCAATAGCCTTAAAGAACACTTACTTTTTGAAACAAATACTGTTATCAGAGAATAACATAACAAGATATTTTAGAAAGTTGTCCTGCATTTAAAAGTTTTAATGCCAACTTCTATTTATAAATAAGTCTACAAGATAGAGCTTCTCATGAAGTAGAGTTAGGGAGAATGGGGAAAACATGCAAATAATTTGTTAAAGAACAGTATTCCTTTAAAAAAAAAGAAAAAATTTTTCACCTAAGTTTATGACTGCAAGCTAGTCACAGTAATTCAGCTTGATTGATTAATGGACAAGCGTTTTATCTGCCCATTTTATCTGCCCATCACTGAAACCACTAAAACTTTTAGCTGGAATGTTGTATTAGTTATTCCTGGATACTTTCCTATCAAAGAGATAAATTAAGAACCATGGATAAAGATTGATGGTTCAGCCACCAAAAGAACACACATATGGAGGACCTATCACTGTTAAGTTGCTGTGGTCTCAACTTTGGATTACTTAATAGCCTCTTCAAAATCATCTTTTGCAAGATGAGTGACATGTTAAATTAATTACTGCCATTTCTTACATAAGCTGGCCTGGGCTCTGAAACTAAGTCCAAGTATATGAAAGCTTAAACAGAAATGTAAACTTAGGGGTTGACTGGGGAAGATAGTTCATGTAGTAGCATGACTACCTGAGCCTCAGGTGAGAGGCTTCAGGTTTGAGCCGCAGCACAGGAGAGCACTGTGAAGCCAGGCAAAGCCGTGGTGTTCCTCCATCTCTCTTTGTCTCTCTCTCTCTGAAACAAAATGGAAAAAAAATGTGGGCCTAGATACATTAACGATGGCTCTCTTGGTCACTACCAGGCCACCCCATCATCTGGGCCCTAATCAAGACATCCTGGGATTCCCACATAGATATGATGGACCTAGCCCTCTAACAGATCCCTCTCTCCACCATCTAGTCATCTCCAACAGGAACAACTTCATAAACCCTCTTGTGGGCCTCTACAGGACCTTGTACTCAATGTGGATCAACAAAGGTAGAAACTTCCATTCTTCAAAGGGAGGTTGGGTCAACATACTCTGAGACTCCAGAAAGACGGGCCCTGAAATGAGCACAACCTAGAATGTTCCTCGCTATGACCACAGAATGGGGCAAGCTCAGACCTACAGGGATGCAGAGATTACACTGGCTCCTGTGCTGAATATGGGCCCCAGATCAAATCCATGGGGTTTACAGTTAACAATACTTATATATTTTCCCCATATTTGGGAGCTACTCTCTTCCCTGGTCTAGCTTTCTAGTCCTATTTCTAACTCTGACACCATCACCCCAGACAATACCTTTAGCCCACCAAATGGTAGCTGTTGGGCTCAGGCAAAAACTAGTAAAGTCATGAGCCCCTTGGAATATACCTAAAATAGACCTACTAGCTTTTTCCAAAATGGAGACCCCCTAATCTCATCTGCTATATTCTTGCCTTTAGTTTCCTTATTATTAAAAAATTTTGTTCTTCTTCATATCTTAATGCTTTTCAGCCACCAAGTTGCAGATGCTGTCATGATGCCAACCTGACTTCCCTGGACACAGCACCCCACCAATGTGTCCTGGACCTCCACCTTTCCAGAGCCCCACCCCACTAGGGAAAGATAGAAACAGGCTGGGAGTATGGATTGACCTGCCAATGCCCATGTCCAGCAGACAAGCAATTGCAGAAGCCAGACCTCCCACCTTTCTATCCCATAATGATCCTAGGTCCATCCTCCCAGAGGAATAAAGAACAGAAAAGCTTCCAATGGAGGGGATGGGATACGGAACTCTGGTGGTGGGAATTGTGTGGAATTGTACTCCTCTTATCCAATGGTCATGTTGATCATTACTAAATCAATCAATACCAAAAAATGTAGACCTGGGAACACTGGAATCATGTATATGTGTAGCCCCTGCACTAAAAACACAAAAGAAGCAAGTATGAACTTAAATATGGTAGCATCACAATGATGTGCTATGTTTCAAATAATTTATTTTGGAATGTGTTGATCAGCATATATCACTGGCAAATTAATCAAATGATCAACATTTGAATGGGTCATATTTTAACATCCATAACAGTCAACTATTCGCTTGCATGAAGTTGTATTTATGGGGCCCAGGTGGTGGTGCACCTAGTTAAGTGCACACATTATGGTGTGCAAAGGTCCAGGTTCAAGCCCCAGGTCCCCACTGGCAGGGTGGAAAGCCTCACAAGTGGTGAAGCAGGGCTGCAGGCGTCTCTCTGTCTCTTTCCCACTTTATCTCCTCCTCCTCTCTCAATTTCTTACTGTCTCTATTAAATATTAAATACATAAAATAGAATTAAAAAGTTCTAAAAAAGAAAAAAAGAAATTTGTATTTATATCTTGGCAGATGACCACTAACCAGGAAGTAGTATTCCAAGCTTTTTCAGAGAACATTTCTGCAAAGGAGTTCAGCCCCAGTGGCTAATTATAACACAACACTAAAAACAGTTAAGTTCTTCTTTCTGGAAATAGCCAAAACATAAGGACTACAGATGAACAATTATGCTCAGTAACCAGCTAATTGATACTGTATCTGATAAAGAAGGGTTTTCTTTTCTTTCTTTCTTTCTTCTTCTTTTTTTTTTTTTTAAAGGGCGGAAACAGCTCCTAAGTGGTGTGCTATTTTCTTCTTTGTTACTTCAAAGCATTACAGAGCAAGCAGAGTTTCAAACTGTTGTGGTCCCAGCTGTGAATAAATCTAATTTGGCTCTTGATCACAGAGTTAATAAGCTTAGTACTCTGCATTTCAGGGCAGAAGTCCTTGGTCCCTCAAGAGAAAGTGACTATAAAGAAAAAAAAGGAAACACTACAGTGCCCAGTTACTTCCTGTAACATAATCTGTCCATGAATTCTCTTGGTCAGCTATGGTTCAGCTGACCACAATTCATTTCTAAGGCATCTGAGAAGATTTCCTCTCTATTTCATCTCCTGGAACTTTTGCCTGGACAAAGGCCTTCAGTTATTCAAAAAAATCTGGTGAGGAGAGAATCTTGTTTTGAAATGTCTGCTGATGTGTAATACATCTAATCCTTTTCTTCTTTATTCTTGCCAAATGTCCACTGTTTCTGGAAACTGGATGCAAATATACAATTTCTAAAAATCTAATAAATTGATCTGTCTTCTCAAAGCAACCCAGTTAACAACATATTATCAATGTAAGTTTAATGCGCCATGAACCTAGCTCGGCTAGAAATGAATCTCCTGATAGCTTTCTAGAAAATTCCTTTACTCCCTCAAGACATTCATAGTATAGAATTATGAAAACACTTCACTGGTTCTCTGAGTATAAGCAAGGACTTGGTCAGTCCTCATGATTTAGGAAAGATTCAGGATCAGCACCAGTGGCAATATGAACTTCTCAGGAAAGACTTTAAGGACAGGTGGCCAAGGGTATTCTGCTACTTTGTATCACGTCTCGTACAGTAGTAGCTCAATTTCTCTGAGTTCATCTTTTGAAGCCTTTTAATTAGGCTTGGCACTTTAGTTCTGGGCTGAAAAGAAATTCATTAATTTTGAGCATGAAGATGAAAGAAATAAATATAAAATTAAAGAGAAGAATGTCATTGTGGACAGGGCTTCGGGTTTAAAAGTCTTGAAGTTTTTTTTGTCTTAAAGACTTAGAAACTTCAAAGATTAGGGTGCTAGAGCATAAGGGAGGTTAGTTATGGGAGGTTGATCTTTCCTAACTCGGGTTCCCATCTCATGTCACTGTGGGTATAGAAGAAATGAGTGTGTGTTGGCCTGGTTTGTGTCTTCTCACATCCCCAAGCTGCATCTAGCATTTATAGGGTCCAGCTCATTCACTGACCCCCAAAAAGTTGTCTGTGACTTAACCTAACAAAATGAGGGGATTATATTAACAATTTAAAACCAAAATAATCCCATACTTCTCTCATATTTTCTTTATGATCTGTATTCTACAAACGGTGAGGCAGATCTGCAGGTGTCTATCTTTCTCTCCTCCTCTCTGTCTTCCCCTCCTCTCTCCATTTCTCTCTGTCCTATCCAACAACCACGACAGCAATAACAATAATAATAACAACAACAATTATGATAAACAACAAAGGGCAACAAAAGGGGAAAAATGGCCTCTGGGAGCAGTGGATTTATAGTATAGGCACTGTTGACCACAGAGAACTCATTTTTCAAGGTGCCATTTTGAAATATATATAAACTTCCCCGTTTGTTTTGTCCTTGTTCTCTTAAGCCAACCTCCTCAATTCTCATCCTGCCCCCTGGTCTACCAACATGGCCTCAGCCTGTTTGGCAGGGATGATGGCTGGCCCATTGTCTACATGAACACATCATCCTATAGGAGTTCCAAAACTGGGTAGCCAACGAGAAAGAAACTGAGATCTCGGTATTTTTCAGGCAATCTGAAAAGTATGGCCATTTGGAGAAAAGAACAAAATACAATCTGGAAGACAAGCAAGTATCAAGGCACTTGTTCTCACAACTGCCTGTAAAACCGAGCTGGTCGCACAGCAGCAGAGAGCAGGACTTAACATGAAGAAGGTCTCAGGTCTGAACTCAACACTCCATGTGCCAGAGCTGAGCAGTGCTTTCTGCCTGTCTGTACATCTGTCTGATTGCCATATGTCTCTCATTATACAAAAAAAAAAAAAAAATCTCTAGGGACCTGGCAGTGGCACATCTAGTCAAGTGAACATATTACCATATGTAAGGACCAAGGTTCAAGGCTCTGGTCCCCACCTGCAGGTTCGTAAGCTTTTCAAGTGGTGGAGCAATGCTGCAGGTGTCTATCTACCCCCTTGCCTCTCAAGTTATCTCTGTCTCTATCCAATACATAAAAATGAAAACTATTTTTTAAATTCCCCCCCCCCAAGCACATACAACCAGCCAGGTAAGCTTTCCACACAATTGAAGGCAGTAGATTATACTGATGACAGCGGACAGTAGCAATGGGTCTAAAGGAACTATTTGCTGCCTGTTAAAACTATATTTGGAGCTCAAAAGTTACAGTGATGTATTTTCAGCATCCTAAGTTTTACTGTTTAAGCCAATTACAACAGCATCATAGACGAGTGTTCGGTTTCTTTTAAAGATTTTTGTTGCAGTGGGTGGGGTTGTGGAGTGTCTGACTGGGTGCACATGTTACAAGGGGAAAGCTTTGTGAGTAGTGAAGCAGTGTGGCAGGTGTCTGTCTTTCTCATTTCTCTATCACCCCATTCCCTCTCAATTTCTAGCTGTCTCTATCCAATAAATAAATAACTAAAGGGTTGTTTTTTTTTTTTTTTTTGCCTCCAGGGTTATTGCTGGGGCTCAGTGCCTGCACTACAAATCCACTGCTCTTGGAGGCCATTTTTTCCTTTTTGTTGCCCTTACTGCTCATTGTTGTTATTATTATTGTTATTGCTGTCATGGTTGTTGGATAGGACAGAGAGAAATCAAGAGAGGAGGGGAAGACAGAGAGGAGGAGAGGAAGATAGACACCTGCAGACCTGCTTCACTGCCAGTGAAGTGACTCCCCTGCAGCTGGGGAGCTGGGGGCTCGAACCGGGACCCTTATGCTGGCCCTTGTGCTTTATGCCATGTACGCCTAACCTGCTGCACCACCGCCCAGCCCCCCTAAAATTCTTTTTTTTTTTAAATTTTGTGAATTATTTTTATTTATTGGAAAGATACATCCAGAAATGGAGAGGGAAGAAGGAGGTAGAGAAGGAGAGAAACAGAGAGACACCTGCATCACTGCTTCACCACTCACAAAGCTTTTGCCTTGTAGTTGGGGACCAGGAGCTTGAACCTGGGTCCTTTGCATTGTAATATGTGCGCTCAGCCGGGTGCGTGACTACCTGGCCCCTATAAAAAGTTTCCTATTATGTATGTGCCTAGACTTCTACAGATGTTATTTCTAAGTCCACAGAATCATGTTACAGTGTAGACATTAGTTCATCCACTTCAGAAATGTAGAAATCAACACACAAGAAAGCTCCCTTAACCTCTGAAGTATTTCCTATGGTTCACAGGCAATATCAGGTGTATTATACGCATCCTCTTAGTCTCCACAAAGTTAGGGAATTGATTTCAAATGAGAAGGCTCTGAAGCAGGCAAGCTAGTTGCTGACACAGAGGTGAGAGCAGGCCAAGCCCCTGTACACTCGTTAGGTCACTGCTCATCTCAGCCAGCGTGTGCCAACCTTAGAAATTCTACTCACGTGCCATCCAAAGCTTTAAGAGACTGCCCCCAGTTTGTGGGCTGCCCGAGTCTCAGAAGCAAGGACTACGCTTTATTGGCCTTTGCATCTTTCATGCCAATCACAGTGCCTGACACACAGTGGACATTCCAACGATGTCTGCTGAATATGCTATTTCAAAAGAATAACAGCGCCTTGGGTCAAATGCTAAAAATCAAAATATGCAGCACCACTGAGGCAAATCCAGAAGAGAACAGAACAACAAGAAAAGGCACAAGATGGCTACAAAGGGGTATGTAGAACTTGTACCTGAAATCCCGGCTGAGAGCAGAAACCCATGGGTGCAACCAGACACTCCCTGGGAATGATCTGGGTCTCTCTGTTATTATGCCCTGCCTACATAGTCCTTTAACACAGGAAGCCATAAGGGACAGGGGGTAGGAAGCTGCGGGGAGCAATTACACGGAAACTGGGAATTAGATGCGTGGGCAGGAAGGCTGGTGATTATCTTGCCTATAGAGGATGATCTTTTACAAACACCTTCCTCCAGGGACATGCGGGTTCCCTTTGATAGCTGCCTGAGTGCTGGCATAAGTCAAAGGGAGGGTGTTCACATTCAGAGTAGCTATGCAAGTCTGATCATTGGCCTTAAAACAAAAAGCCATTTCTCTTCTAAAAAGGTGAAGGCAAAGCATACAGCATCTTTTATCCCCCCAAGAAACATATTATTTATTTAACTATGTAGTGAGTAGAGACAGAGGGAAGTTGAGAAGGAAGGAAAGATAGTGAGGAAGAGAGAAAGACACCTGTGGCACCGCTTTACATCCTGTGAAGCTTTTCCACTGCAGAGAGACACCTGCGGCCTGCAGCTAGGCCCCTGTGCATGGTAACGTGCCTGGTGGACCAGGCACACCACCACCAGGCCCCCTCCCCGCTCCCCCGACTCCACAGCAACTTTTGCAGAAGCTTCACCCTGTTATAACACCGGGTGTCTCTGCATAGAAGGCTGCTCTCCTCTGGCCATTCATTATTCTTATATATCTATTTTTTCTTTATCTTTATTTAGTGGATAGAGACAGCCAAAAATTAAAAAGGCAGGGGGAGATATAGAGGGAGAGAGACACAGAGATACCTGTAGACCTGCTTCATCGCTCACTCACAAAGCTTGTTCCCTTGCACATGGTAACGTAGGCACTCAACCAGGTGTGCCACCACCCAGCCCCATTCTTCACATGCACATCTTATTCAAAAGTGGGATTTCTCTAACAGAAAGAACAGTCTTACTTGAAGGGTGGAGGTAGATGATGTCTTTCACCGTGAAGTCTCTGGACTGTGCGGCTTTCAGACAATCAGCCAGCAGGCTCAGGAGAAGGAGCCAAGCCAGGGCAGGGCCAGGGTCCATGGCAGACTGTGGCGTCACTCATCCAGGGGGCCTGGGAGTGCAGATTCAGGACACGGGGAGAGAACGTGCACCTGAAACAGGAATAAAGAAGCATGTCAGTCAGGATTGGGCCCCCTTCCTGGTGTGTGTGGGGTGGGAAGGGGGGTGTGTGTCAGGGGGTGAGGGAGAAGGGGGACTGCAGTGGACAGGGCTCCCTGGGCAACAAGGAAATACACTGTGGAGAGAAACTGTATAGATGGTCATTTTCCAACACTTAGAACATTCTAGCTCCCAATCTATTCTTAAATAGGTTCTAGAAGCTCTGCACCGCCTTCTAATATGCAGCAGAGATGGTATCAAGGGAGACTGGATTTTAATGAAATCCAACTCTTTGGGCCAGGAAACCAGGGGATGGCTGACACATGCAACAGTGCTCAGGTGCAAAATGAGTCAGGAACGAAGGCTTGCTCAGAAGCATCTCCCTGACAGTGGTGACAGCCAGGACAATATGGGCCCTAGGTCAGACCGATGGGGTTAACAGCCAATGGTGTTTATATACTTGCCACATATCTGAGAGCTACTCTGTGCCCTGATCCCACTTTCTAGTCCCCAACTCTGTCACCATCTTTCCAGATCAAACTTTCAGTCCACCTGCTTTTTAGCTATCAGGCTGAGGCAAAAATTATCAAAGTCATGGGCCCCTGGGAACATACCTAAAATAGACTTCCTAGTTCTTCCCACATGAAGACCCCTAATTTCATCTGCTTTATTCCTACTTTGGGATTCCAGTTTATTAAGCAATTTGTCCTGTTTTATATCTTACTGCACCAAACTGCAGGCACTACATGATTCCATCCTGACTTCCCTGGTCAAATAACCCCACCAATGTGTCCTGGGACCTCACCTCTCCAGAGCCCTACCCCACTAGGGAAAGACAGAAACAGGCTAGGGGTATAAATTGTCCATGACCAGCAGAGAAGTAATTACAGAAAGTAGACCTTCCACCTTCTGTACCTATTCCCTAAAGAATAGGGAAGCTTCCAATGGAGGGGATGGGACATGGAACTCTGGTGGTTAGAACTATGTGTAACTGTACACATTATCTTACAATATTGTTCATCATTATTAAATCACTAATAAAAATACATAGTACTCCTCAACCCAGTCATGTTGCCTTTATAAATCTGTGCAGGGTAGCCTTTCAAAAGGAGAGGGAAGGGATGAAGGGAAATTGGCCTCCCTCAAATTAAATAAAGTGTGGGTCAAGCGCAGGTGGTACAAAGCACAAGGACAGGCGTAAGGATCCAGGTTCAAGTCCCCGGCTCCCCACCTGCAGGGGAGTTGCTTGACAGGTGGTGAAGCAGGTCTGCAGGTGTCTTTCTCTCCCCGTCTTCCCCTCCTCTCTCAATTTCTCTCTGTCCTATCCAACAACGACAACAGTAACAATAATAACTACAACCAGAAAACAACAAGGGCAACAAAAGAAAATAAATAATTTTTTCTTTCATTGCCCAATGACAGAGGTGACGTCCTCTTCAGTGAATGCAATATGCTTCTTTGGACATTTCATTCTGGGCAGGCAAGTCTGTGCCTGAGGTGAGGTTGCACCTGGCCACACAGCATCAACTCCCCAAGCTCCACACCAACTGCAGCGGGGGGCCCCCTGTGAAAGGCACAGTAAGGAAAGCTATCTGGTGTTGCATGACTATAATTTTACACTGACTATCCACTCACCGCCAATAAGATATATATGTTTCTTTCTTTTTCCCCAGGGCTTTGCTGGGACTTGGCATCTGTCGGATTTCATCACTCTCAAAGGACTCATTTTTTTTTTTTTTTATCTTTTCCCCAGACAGAGGTTAAGAGATTAATCTAAGAAAACGCTCCAGGTCTGTCTCTAGAGTGTGGGTATTAATCTTTGTAAGCACGTAATTGCTTTTAAAAGGTGGGAGGGCAGTGAGGGGCTGAGAGGTAGATCAGTTGGCAAAGTGCCTACCTTATGGGGTACAAGCACCCTGATTCAAGTCTTTGGGTACAACATGGGAGCACCAAACAGAAGGAAAGTTCAGAGCCCTCTGTTCATCTTCCCCTATCATTTCTCCCCCTCTGGGAGTATGGACCGAAATTCTTTTAGGGGTGCAGAAGGTGGGAGTTTGGGCTTCTGTAATTTGCTTCTCCACTGGGCATGGATGTTGGCAGGTCAATTCATACCCCCAGCCTGTTTCTATCTTTCCTTAGTGGGGTAGGGCTCTGGACAGGTGAGGTTCCAGGACACACTGATGAGGTTGTCTGCACAGAGAAGTCAGGATAGAATCATCTGCAACTTGGTGGCTAAAAGGTGGTAAGAAGGAAGAGAAGGCAGGACTAAGAACAAATGGGTATATATGTATATGTGTATGTATATGTGTGTGTGTGTGTGTGTATATATATATATATATATATATATATATATAGAGAGAGAGAGAGAGAGAGAGAGAGAGAGAGGGAGAGAGAGAGAGAAATAATAGTCCTTGGAGAACTACCGAAGTTTCAAATGGAAGGAATGGGGATACAGAACTCTGGTGGTGGAAATGGTGTGGAGTTATACCTCTGTTATCTTATGATTTTGTAAATCAATATTAAATCACTAATTAAAAATACAAAAGAATTTTTTTTACTTTATTGGGGGATTAATATTTTACATTCGACAGTAAATATAATAGTTTGTACATGTATAACATGTCTCAATTTTCCATATAACAATACAACCCCCATCAGGTCCTCTGTCTTCCTTTTCCAGGATCTGTACTCTCCCTCCCCGGCCCACCCTCCCCAGAGCCGTTTACTTTGCCGTAATACACCAACTCCAGTGCAGGTTCCGCTTGTGTTTTCTCTTCTGATCTTGTTTTTCAACTTCTGCCTGTGAGTGAGACCATCCCATAGAAAGGGAAGTTCAAAGAGCAGTAAAGTTGTGCTGTGCTGTCTCTCTGCCTTTTGTCTCTATCTCTCGCTCCCTGTCTTTTATGTTCTCTATATGGGGGAAAAAATAGTTGGCTGGGGGTGGTGGAATCATGCAGGCATGACGCCCCAGTGTATCTCTGGACAAGAAAATAAAGGTGGATATTATTTTTGTTTTTACCATTGTCTTTCCACCAAGGTTATCACTGGTGCTTAGTTCATGAATGACCAAAATTTTGCTCTCTCAGCCACCCCTCCCTTCTTTTATTTGATAAAGACAGAGAGAAATTGAAGGGGAGGGAAATACAGATGAGGAGAGAGGAAGAGAGGCTGCTCGTAAAGCTTTCCTACTGCAGGTGGGGACTGGAGGCTTGAACCCAAGTCCTTGTGTATGGTAAAGAGTGCACTCTAGGGACTCGGGCGGTGGCGCAGCAGGTTAAGCGCACGTGGCGCAAAGCACAAGGACCGGCTTAAGGATCCCGGTTCGAGCCCCCGGCTCCCCACCTACAGGGGAGTCACTTCACAGGCGGTGAAGCAGGTCTGCAGGTGTCTGTCTGTCTCTCCTCCTCTCTGTCTTCCCCTCCTCTCTCCATTTCTCTCTGTCCTATCCAGCAACGAAGACATCAATAACTACAACAGTAAAACAACAAGGGCAACAAAAGGGAATAAATCAATATATATTTTTCAAAAGTGTACTCTACTGGGTGTACCACATCCTTCAGATCCTCATTAAAAATAATTTAATGGGGGAGATGGGCGGTAGTGCAGCGGGTTAAGCACAGTGGGTTAAGTGCATGTGACGCCAAGCGCAAGGACTGGAGTAAGGATCCCAGTTCAAGCCCCTGGCTCCCCCCACCTGCAGGGCAGTCGCTTCACAGGCGATGAAACAGGTCTTGTCTGTCTTTCTTTCCCCCTCTCTGTCTTCCCCTCCTCTCTCCATTTCTCTCTGTCCTATCTAACAACAATGACATCAGTAACAACAACAATAACTGCAACAATAAAACAAGGGCAACAAAAGGGAAAATAAATAAATATTTTTAAAAAAATGGAGAAAAAATAACTTAATGGAACCAAGCAAGAGGCCTTTTTAAGCACAGACCGAACATGGCTGCCCAGGCTGCACCTCCAGGAAGCTGCCACACCTTTACCACTGCCTGGTACAATCATCCAAATCATTTCCCAAAGCACAGGTCATGCCAACTAATTCTTACATCTTCACTGCAGTAACACTGTTTTATTTATTTTTTAATGTGTGTGTGTTTGTTCTGTTCTCACTGGGCTTCACTGCTCCAGACTTGAGTTTTCCAGACTGGGAGACAAAGAGAGGGAAAGGGATGGGGGGAGGGGGGAGCGGGAGAGAGAGAAAGGAGGGAGAGGGAGAGAAGGGAGATGAGGGAGAGGAAGAGGTAAAGGAGGGAGAGGGGAAGGAGGGACAGGAGGAGGGGGAGGATGGAGACAGAGGGGAAGGATAGAGAAGGAGGGGGAGAGGGAGAGGGAGAGGGAGAGGGAGAGGGAGAGGGAGAGGGAGAGGACAGAGCTTTCCCTGGGGCTGTAGGGGCCCAGCTCTAATCTCTGTCACACATATGGTAAAATGGGCACCCTCCTAGGTGAGCTATGTTGTTGGGCCAAGGCTGGATGCTTTAGGGTACACTTTCATGCCTCCTTACTGCAACACATCCACCCCCAAAGTACCAATGACCTTCCACCAAAGTCTACTGACCCTGTCCATCCTTACAGCACCTCCCCTCCTCTTTAACAACCTCAGTTTTGCAGTCAGAGTCTAAGGATTTATTTCCCTTTAACATTGTTCCCTTGCTTTACAGCACAGATTTTTAAAAAAATTATGCTTCAGCCCCCTAGAAATCTTGTATAAAAATCATGTTCTAGAATGGCAGGTTTTTAAAAATTATTTATAAAAAGGAAACATCGACAAAACCATAGGATAAGAGGGGTACAACTCCACACAGTTCCCACCACCAGAACTCCGTATCCCATCCCCTCCCCTGATAGCTTTCCTATTCCTTATCCCTCTGGGAGCATGGACCCAGGGTCATTGTGGGATGCAGAAGGTGGAAGGTCTGGCTTCTGTAATTGCTTCCTCACTCAACATGGGCGTTGACTGGTCGATCCATACTCCCAGCCTGTCTCTCTCTTTCCCTAGTTGGGAAGGGCTCTGGGGAAGCGGAGCTCCAGGACACATTGGTGGGGTTGTCTGTCCAGGGAAGTCTGGCTGGCATCATGGTAGCATCTGGAACTTGGTGGTTGACAAGAGAGTTAACATACAAAGCCAAACAAATTGTTGACCAATCATGGACCTAAGGGCTGGAATAGTGCAGATGAAGAGTTGGGGGGGGGCCCTCCATTTTGTAGATGGCTAGTAGGCATATTTTACTTAAATTCCAAAGGGCCTGTGGCTATACTAGTTTTTTGTTTGTTTGTTTTTCCTTTTTCTTTTTGCCCCTGAGCCTGAAATCTGATATGCTGATGGTGGACCCAAATTATTGTCTGGGGAGGTGATGTCATGGCTGGAAAAGGACCAGAAAGCTGGATCAGGGAAGAGCGTAGCTCCCTCATATGGGGAAGGGGTATAAATATCTAGACTGGCTGTTTAGCTCTCAGCACTGGTGAGTCCTCTGCCTCTGGCCCCTGACTGTATATCTTCCTTGGAATAATGTCTATTCAAGTACTCCGTCCTGCTCTCCCTCCCTCCTTCCCTTCCTTCTGCCTTTCCTTCCTGGTGCTTCAGCGCTCCAAGATGACAGAGACAAAGGGCAGGGAAAGACAGCACAGCACCAAGCTTCCTCCAGTGCCATGGAGACCGGGTTTGCAGCTGGGTGTACACTGGGCGTGCACATGACAAAGCAGGAATCCCATCCAAGTGAACGATCTTGTCTTTGAATTTTTGCAGTGGGTTCACTGTCTTTTATTGCTGAATGTAAGGATTCTTTCCAGACTGGATTCGGGTCTTTATCCAGATATGTTTGCCAATGTCCCTCCCATTCTGTGCCGACTTTCCACTTTGTTACTGATGCTCTCTAATACTAGAGTTTGTGATTTGGATGACATCTCCACTCTGACACACACAGACACACAGACAGACGCACAGACACACAGACACACAGACAGACACACAGACACAGACACACACACACACAGAGACACACACAGATACACACACACAGACACACAGACACACACAGACACACACACACAGACACACAGACACACACACACAGACACACAGAGACACACAGACACACACACAGACATACACACAGACACACACAGACACACACACAGACACAGACACACACACACAGACACACAGACACACACACAGACACAGACACACACACAGACACACAGACACACACACACACACAGACACACAGACACACACAGACACACACACAGACATACACACAGACACACACACAGACACAGACACACACAGACACACACACAGACACACACACAGACACACACACACAGACACACACACAGACACACACACACACACAGACACACACAGACACACACAGACACACACAGACACACAGACACACACACACATCTCCAGGTTGTGTTCTGTTATAAGAACTCAAACACGAGAGCTACTGATCTGTATACAATGCTCAGGAAAAGAAGTCACCCACTCTGAAGCAACCTGAGCTCTGTTTCACAGCTCCCTTTTACATGACAGAAACAGGCTGTTTAATGATATCACCAACTGCTGGACTTCCTGCAGGAGATCAGTGGGCCCAGTCCCTCAGCTAGTATCTGGGGGAAAATGAAAAATGAGTCTAACCATTACTGAAATGAGGGCAACGCCGTGTAGAACACCAGGCCTATCTTTCCTCGACACATTCTTAATAGTTCATGGGGCTCAAACCCCTAAACCTCATAAGCACGGTGCTGGCCCTGCTCAGGGAGTCTGAAGGGTCTTTTCTAGGATATGGATGCTTCTCTCCGGAATCCACTCTGGACTGTGCTAGACACGGAAGGAAGTGCTACCCTTTGCTGTGCTGCTGTGTCCATCTGCACTGAGGGAGGATACTTGCCTGACTTCAGCTCGCCTTATGAAACAGCACACCCTCAGTTTCACAGCTATGTGACCTTTCATTTGTTATTTATGAGCTTTTGCAAATCTAATACCACTGTGACAGATTTAATTTGTGCTCTAAATTACCTTTGCAGGAGTTACTCAACTGCTCGTTTTATTCCACCCAGTTACTCGCTACATTCTGAAACAGAAAAAAAAAAAATTAGTTCCAGATCTATGAGACTTCCTCCACTTGGGAGAGAGTTGCCAAGAGCTGCAAACAGATTTTTTTTCACTCCAAGAGAAGCAGAGAGCATCAAGGAAGATTTCTCTACTTGTCAGAGAGACAAAGTGATCAAACTACAGCATAGGTGAAGCTTTGCAAATTCATGCCTGAATTGCTATTTCATACAGAGTATATATATATATATATATATCTCAGACAGACCCATTCCTATAACTAGGTGCTAGAAGACAATGAAACAGTTAGCACTGGAAACAGTGCTAACTCACCAAATACTAAGTGGCAGCTTTGCAGTATTCCAAGCAATGGGGAAATGGAGGACTGGTGCAAGTCTCAATACTTTAATGCCACGCAAATTGAAATTTGGAATGAATGACTAACATAAGAGCGACACAGAATTCTGAAACATCTTGATTTAGTTTACAGTACAGATGGACCAAAGTTAACCCAGCTCCCAAAAAGGATACACTAAAGGCACGTGCTCACAAAACTAACTCAGCTTCTATTTTTTATATTTTATTTATTTATTTGTTTGTATTCCTTTTTTATCATTGTTGTGATTGTTATTATTGTTGTTACTGATGTTGTTGTTGCCGGATAGAACAGAGAGAAATGGAGAGAGGAGGGGAAGACAGAGGGGGAGAGAAAGATAGACACCTGCAGACCTGCTTCACTGCTTGTGAAGCGACTCCCCTGCAGGTGGGGAGCTGGGGGCTTGAACCGGGATCCTAATGTCGGTCCTTGTGCTGTGCACCACCTGTGTTTAACCCGCTGCGCTACCGCCCTACTCCCCTAACTCAGCTTCTATGCATCATTCTCATCACTTGCTTCTTCCTCACAATCTGGGAATTGTTAGTAAAATGTGTCAATTTTTGAATAGATCTGCAACATTTCTCAGTGTGTCTTCCACTGGCAAATGGAGCCTATACCTTCCTCCATTTCTGACTCAAATACACAGAGCAAAACTTGTGCAAATGGCATGATATGACCTCCCAGTTCAGCCAGAGAAGGCAACCAATGCAACTTGTGACACTAATTTGGAAGTTGCAGTGCCATGGAGGCAATCTGTGAGCTTTGAGCGACAAGCTGAGAGGAAGCCCAAAAGTCATGGAAACTATGAAGAGACAGCTGACCCGCCTGCTCCCAGATGTTCACCTCCAGTCTGTCCCAGCCCCAACCACTAGCCTGATGGCCACTCCACACAGATGTCATGATAGAGCCACTCAGTCAAGCTCTCTCCATTTCATCCACAGAAACCACAAGCAAGGGGGTCAGGCCGTAGCATATTCAGTTGAATACACACATTGTCATGTGCCAGGACCAGAGTTCAAGCTCTCTGTCCCCAGCTGCAGGGGTGAACGCTTCACAAGTGGTGAAGTAGTGCCACAGCTGTCTCTCTTCCTCTCTATTACCCTCTCAATTTCTGACTCTATCCAATAAATCAATACTACATACATATATGTATATCACAAAAATACATGATTGTTACTTCTTTAGACAGTGAAGGGTTTTTGTTAGGGGGTGTTGAAGATTTTGCTTGTATGTTTATGAAAGAGAGGAATTTGGAAGTCGGGCGGTAGCACAGCGGGTTAAGCACATGTGGCGCAAAGTGCAAGGACTGGCATAAGGATCCCGGTTCGAGCCCCTGGCTTCCCACCTACAGGGGAATCACTTCACGGGTGGTAAAGCAGGTCTACCGGTGTCTATTTTTCTCTGCCCCTCTGTATCTTCCCCTCCTCTCTCCATTTCTCTCTGTCCTATGTAACAAGGATGACTTCAATAACAACAGGGAAGGAGGGAGGGAGGAAGGCGGAGGGAGGTAGATCTGCAGCACCTGTTTCATTACTCTCCTGAAGCAGCCCCCCCCCCCCCCCCGCTGATGGGGACCCAGAGCTAGAACCCAGGTCCTTGAGCATGGTAATGTGTGTGCTCTACCAGGTACACCACCACCTGCCTTTGACTTCTATTCTTTCTACTCCTTCCGTTTTACAGTTTGAGACAGCAGATCTATTCCTACACCTCTAAAGTTAGCAAAATTCCCGTCACTCATAGAATACAATATCGTTTAAAGTCTTTGGTGGTTATATAAAAGGTGTTAGAGAGACAAGCTCTGGTGCAGAAATCAGAAAGAGGCCCCAGGATTGTTGAGTGAGGCCATGCCAACTGCAACAGAGAAACTGACCTCCTAAAAGAATCAGCCGGGGAGTCGGGCGGTAGTGCGACGGGTTAAGTGCAGGTGGCACAAAGCCAAGGACGGGCATAAGGATCCCAGTTCGAGTCCCCAGATCCCCACCTGCAGGGGCATCGCCTCACAAGCAGTGAAGCAGGTCTGCAGGTGTCTGTCTTTCTCTCCCCCTCTGTCTTCCCCTCCTCTCTCCATTTCTCTCTGTCCTGTCCAACAACGACAACAATAATAACTACAACAATAAAACAACAAGGGTAACAAAAGGGAATAAATAAATAAATAAATATTAAAAAAAAAGAATCAGCCCTCGGTCTGTGATTGAGCTTCGCTGAAGACAGTATGATTGCCTGTGGGACACGTGAGCAGGTGTGCGGGACTGCCCATGTGAGCTGCGCTCCACTGCGCGTGCTCTGTCATAAACACATTCACCCCCAGCAGGGTCTCAGCCAGAACTGTCACTGGAGGGCTTCTGGGATGCCTGATCCATAGACACTGACCCTGCGTGGCATCTGCTGTGGAGTGAATATACACTGTGCTGCCCAGAATTCACTGGTGTCACTGAAAGCTACAGTAGTCTCTGAAGGAAGGGCCAGGCGATGGTGCACCTGGTTAAGCACATACACCACAGTGCGCAAGGACCCAGGTTCAAGCCCCTGGTCCCCACCTGCAGGGGGAAAGCTTCATGAGTGGTGAAGTAGGGTTGCAGGCATCTCTTCTGTTTCTCTCCCTCTCTACCTCACCTCCTCTCTAAATTTCTATCTCTAACAAATAAATTATATATGTGTGTGTGTGTGTGTGTGTGTGTGTATGAATAGTCTTCAGGGGTACAGCTAAGACACTAACTTGGAGGTAACAGTCTGAAAGCAATGCCAAATCCTGACTGTCCAAAACAGGAGCATGTGTTTTTAATTTTAGTTATATTCATTTATTTATTTTGCCACTAAGGTTATCACTGGGGTTCGGGGCCTGTACAAGGATAATACCACTCCTGGCAGCCATTTATTTTTTGACTTTATTTTTACAAGACAGAGAAAAAGTAAAGGGTGGAGAGAGGGAGAGACTAAGAGAAGCAACTGCAACACTGCTCTCCACTGCAGGTGAGGACCAGGGGGCTTGAATGCGGGGCCTTTCACAGGGTACCGCGTATGCAGAAGTATGTGAAGATATGCAAATACAACCGGAACTAGTTCTAAGGAAAGTCCACCAAAGGTACCGGGTTCACTGAAGAATCCTCTACGCATTGTCACCTGGTCACCCTTGACCCCTGACTTGTGCACATCAGCACTAATGTGATCTGAAGTGTGTGCCCTCGGAGCTGTAAGATACGGTGTCTGGGAATGACAGTGGAGTTGCCATTTGTTCCAAATACTGACTCCCTTTCTCGACCCGTCCCGGTTCGCACTCACTGTAAATCAGTTACCCTGCCACTCCAGTCCCACAAATCAGCTACGTGAGCTGCACTTTTCCTGATGAAACTGGCCAGCGCTTGAAAACCCACAAATTGAAACCTCTGTGTGTCAGGGAGTGCTGGGAGAATTTTAACAACTGGATTAAAAACCCAATCCGTTGGTAAATCCCCAGGGGAGACCCAAATGCCAAGGAACAGATTAACCATTTACTGATCCCGAGAGCAAATGGAAAGGGCAAATCTTAGAGAAATGAAGTGGGGACTGAGCACCTGAGAGGATCGGGCCACAGAGCGGGATGTCAGCATCTGCGAGAGTAGCGAAATTAAATTCTATCTTCTTTTCTTTTTTATGATCCAGGCTCTCTTTTTTTTTTCTTCAGTTTTTTTCTATTATCTTTATTTATTGGATAGAGACAGTCAGAAATCAAGAGGGTAGGGGGAGACAGATAGGGAGAAAGATAGATAGACACCTGCAGCCCTGCTTCTCCACTTGCAAAGCTTTCCCTCTGCAGGTGGGGACGGGGGGGGGGGGGGGAGGAGGCTCGAACCTGGGTCCTTGTGCATTGTACCATGTGCACTCAACCAGGTGTACCATCATCACCTGGTCCTTTTTTTTTTCTTTACACATGAGAAAACTTGGACTGCTAAAAAAATTTTAATCTGCATTTCTATTCCTGAGTTAATGTTATCGTAAAGAAGGTGGAAGATGAGGGGCCAGGTGGTGGCACGCCTAGTTAAGCCCACACTACAGGGCACACAGACCCATGTTCTAGCCTCTGGCCCCCACCTGCAGGGGGGAACGTTTCACGAGTGGTGAAGCAGGGTTGTAGGTGTCTCTATCTATCTTCCCCTCCCCTCTCAATTTTTCTTTGTCTCTATCCAATCATGAAAATAAACATTTTTTTAAAAAGGTGGAAAATGTATCCAATAACTTACAAAGGACTCCTTCCCCCTTCCCTCCCCGACAGCCCCACCCCAGTCTCGATGGACAATGAAGGATGTGTGGCAAGGACGCTGAGGTCAGGATGACTGAGTCATGGATGGATATTTGAACAAAACAGCTGGAGAAGCTTACACAGCCTCAGCTTGACTTGGAAGAGGAAAAGGCTGACTCCTGGATGACACTGAATGATGTGGGAATCGTGCGCACCACAGGAGAGGTGTTCTGAGGTGAGTATGGCATTGTCAAAAACTTGAATAGACATGCAGAGCCAATGAGAAATAGCAGAAACGTAGAGAAGTGCTCCCAGGATGAGTGGTCTTAAAACTCAACCCAGAGGGTCCTAGCTCACAAGCCAGTAAAGGAACATAAAGAATTATTATAAATTAACTAGCATGCTTAAAGTGCAGTGTAGCAGGTCTGCAGGTGTCGATCTTTCTCTCCTCTCTTATCTCCCTCCCTTCTCAACTTCTCTCTGCTCTATCAAATTAAATAGAAAAAAAAAAAGGAAGAAGAAGAAAAAATGGCTGTCAGGAACGGTGGGTTCACAGCGCCAGCATAAAGCTCCCGCAATAATCCTGGCGGCAGAAAATCAAATTAAACTAACCAGCACATAATTTACATATAGGCATTTTCCTAGAAATATGTAATTTTTATCTTCCTTATTCATTTCCACCACAAAAGCGAGCCTGGATCCTAATATGAGATCATTTGATATGATACAAAGAGAGGTAGGAGCTGGGGGGTGGCACATCTGGCTGAGTACATGTGTTACAGTGCACAAGGACCCAAGTTCAAGCCCTTGGTCCCCACCTACAGGGGGAAAATTTTTTGAGTGGTATAGCAGTGCTGCAGATCTCTCTCTCTCTCTCTCCCTCCTCCCCTCCCTCCCTATGTTCCCCTTCCCTCGATTTCCCTCTGCCTCTGTTCAATAAAATAAATAAAATAATTTTTAAAAGATAGAAAAAAATTCATAAGGCATTTCCATTTCTATTTGTTTAATGACTCTCCAAACTGTTTCTCATAGGGTCTGCACTGCCACCAACAGTGCAGAAGAGTCCCCTTTTTCTCCACGTATTTAACAATAGCTGGCATTTCCTGTTTCATCATTTCCTGTTGTCATTTCCTGTTATGCCATTAGCATAGGTGTGAGGTGGTGTTTCATTGTGGTCATAATCTTGCATTTCCCTGCTGATAAGAGGGACAGAGTTGTTGGTCTGCTTCTAAATTCTGCTCATAAGACCTTCTGTTTTGATCATCACATTAGGTTCGCTTGTATTACTTACGATGTGGTCTATTTACATAATCACTGTTTGACCTGGGTCCCGCCCTGCCTGCAGGGTGTTGGTTTCATCCCCACTGCTTAGATGGAAGCTTGCTAGGTTCTGTTCGCGCTCTTTTTTTTTTTGCTCCACTCCGTCTCCTAGTCATTTCCTTTCCCTTGCCACTTCCAGTGGAGGGATGCATAAAAGGCGATGTATCTGATTGATAAAGGAGACACTGCTTCCCAGCTCAGCCATGCGTCCCTGGTCCTCTCTCTACCACCCGTGAAGCTAGCCCAGCCCAGTACAGAGTATTTTTTCACATGTCTGTGGGCTATCTGCAAGTCTTATTTAGAAAAAGTCTGTATGTGACCCAGTTGGTGACACAGGTGGCTCTAGCTTTGAACTGAAAAGCACGAGACCCCAGGTTTGATCCTAATAAGTAGATACAAGAGCAGACACACTTCTGGTGTCCAGCTTTCCCAGGCACTGTGTCCATGCTGTTCACAGGGCTATGGTTCCAGTCTGATGATCATCAACGCTATCTTTAAAAGTAGGCTATAGGGAGTCGGGCTGTAGCGCAGCGGGTTAAGCGCAGGTGGCGCAAAGCACAAGGACCGGCATAAGGATCCCGGTTCGAACCCCAGCTCCCCACCTGCAGGGGAGTCACTTCACAGGCGGTGAAGCAGGTCTGCAGGTGTCTATCTTTCTCTCTCCCCTCTGTCTTCCCCTCCTCTCTCCATTTCTCTCTGTCCTATCCAACAACGACGACAACAACAACAATAATAACTACAACAATAAAACAACAAGGGCAACAAAAGGGAATAAATAAATAAAATAAAATATTTTTTTAAAAAAGTAGGCTATAGAGGAGCTACTGTAATCACAGGCCAGATATTTAACTTTCTTTTTTAAAAAAATTTTTTTCTATTTATTTATTTTCCCTTTTGTTGCCCTTGTTGTTTAACATTATTGTGGTTATTGATGTTGTTGTTATTGGATAGGACAGAGAGAAATGGAGAGAGGAGGGGAAGACAGAGAGAGGGGAGAGAAAGACAGACACCTGCAGACCTGCTTCACTGCTTGTGAAGCGACTCTCCAGCAAGTGGGGAGCTGGGGGCTCGAACTGGGATCCTTACGCCATTCTTGCGCTTTGCGCCACACACGCTTAACCCGCTGCACCACCACCTGACTCCCAATATGATATTTAACTTTCTTATGACCCAGTCAGAATAAAGAATTTAAGAGTAGTCATAGATCTAAGTGTACTGCATATGCCTTAGTCCTCCTCCTTCTCCTCTTCCTCCCTCCCCCCTTTTGCTACCAGGGTTACCACTGGGGATCAGAGCCTGCACAACTGCACCATTATTCTTGGTAGCCATCCCCCTTCCCCTTTCCTTCCTTCCTTTCTTTCTTTCTTTCTTTCTTTCTTTCTTTCTTTCTTTCTTTCTTTCTTTCCTTTTCTTTTTCTCCTCCAGGGTTATTGCTGGGGTGCTGTGTCTGCACCACGAATCCACTGCTCCTGGAGGCCATTTTCCCCCCTTTTGTTGCCCTTGTTGTTTTATCAATGTTGTGGTTATTGTTGTTGTTGTTGCTGTCATTGTTGGATAGGACAGAGAGAAATGGAGAGAGGAGGGGAAGACAGAGAGGGGGAGAGAAAGACAGACACCTGCAGACCTGCTTCACTGCCTGTGAAGCGACTCCCCGGCAGGTGGGGAGCTGGGGGCTCGAACCAGGATCCTTAAGCCGGTCCTTGTGCTTTGAGCCACATGAGCTTAACCCTCTGCGCTACAGCCCGACTCTCTCCCCTTCCCCTTTTCTTTTCTTAACAGAGGGTGAGAAGGAGAGAGGCAGAGGAGAGAGACACCTGCAGCACTGCTCCGCTGCTCATGAAACCTCCACCCCCAGAGGTGGGGAATGGGTGCTTGAACCCAGGTCCTCACTCCTGGTAGCATATGTGCTCTACTGGTTACCTCACCACTCGATCCCCTTAGTCCTTCTTAATACAGATGCTTTCCACATTACCTGCCCAACCAGAACTGATAGTACAAATCCACGAAATACTAACTATACTAAGGACGGCTTCATTTTTTATACACCAGAGGCTGGTCAACTGCCAAGATCCAAAAGACATTCTAATTCAATTCCAATATCAAGAACCCATGACCTCTAGACAATCAGCACTCATCTTTTATTTTCCCCTACTGACACAGGAAATTCTTGATTAACCATACCAGAAATTGACATTGGACCTTTCTCCTGAAGAGGCAAAAGTTCAAAACACATTTCATATAAACAGCTTCATTTGTCTTCCAACATCTTAAGAGGCAGGGACAGGGATGTTAAGTGACACATTCAGCACAGCACTGAAGGATTCTATGTCTGAGACCACTGTTTCTAATCTCTATTGGTTCACAACTGTCAGTGTACTGATGCCACGGGGAATAACTGGGGTATTCTACCATAACCCCCTGCACATGGTAATGTGTGAGAGCTCAACTGGATACACTACCACCTGACCCCTATTCTTTTTCTTATAATGAAGAAGTGAAAGAGAGGGGGAATCTTGTCATCCCCTGCCCTCCCCCACACACAGCTCTAGCACTTGTGAAGTTTCCTACCTATAGGTGGAAACCAGAGACTTGACTCTGTGTCCTTGAACATGAGGAATGTTGTACTCTACTGGGTGCACCACCACCTCCTCCCTATTTGGAGGCCTCTCTAAGTTTCTGAATCCACAACCAATGACTGTGACCTACTCTTCTGTTGTGTACTTTTGTCCTGTATGTGGAAGCAGTTCTGCTGCTTGATCTTCAAGGTCAATCGGCCACCTTACCAGTTCTTCTATCATAGGCTCAAACCCTTTCAGGGGACCTGGATCCCATCAGGAGTCTAATGAAACTCTAGATCTTTCCCCAAATAGCATTTTCTTTTTTTTTTTTTTTAATTATTTCTTTATTGGGGAATTAATGTTTTACATTCAACAGTAAATACAATAGTTTGTACATGCATAACATTCCCCAGTTTCCCATTTAACAATACAACCCCCACTATGTCATTTATCATCCTTCATGGACCTGTATTCTCCCCACCCACCCACCCCAGAGTCTTTTACTTTGGTGCAATACTCCAATTCCATTTCAGGTTCTACTTGTGTTTTCTTTTCTGATCTTGTTTTTCAACTTCTGCCTGAGAGTGAGATCATCCCATATTCATCCTTCTGTTTCTGACTTATTTCACTCAACATGATTTTTTCAAGGTCCATCCAAGATCGGCTGAAAACGGTGAAGTCACTATTTTTTACAGCTGAGTAGTATTCCATTGTGTATATAGACCACAACTTGCTCAGCCACTCATCTGTTGTTGGACACCTGGGTTGCTTCCAGGTTTTGGCTATTACAAATTGTGCTGCCAAGAACATGTGTACACAGATCTTTTTGGATGGATGTGTTGAGTCAAAATAGCATTTTCTATGTATTTTTTAAAGATTTATTTATGATGGAGCGTGGGAGGGGGAACCAGAGCATCACTCTGGAATGCGAAGTGCTGGAGATGGACCGGGAACCTCATGTTTGAAAATCCATCACTTTTATCTACCGGACCAGCTCCTGCACTACTCAAAACAATTTTTTTAATTCATCCAGTGAAATACATAGGCTTACCAAGGACAACAAGTTTATTTAAATACCGGTAGTACAGAGTAAAGTACCTAGCAGTGACCTAGCAATCTGTGTTTCTGCATTATGACAATACACCCCAAGCGCTAGTGGAAGTACCCATGGCCACTGGTCACCGTGCAATGGTGAGCACAAATGATGTTTCCAGGTATCTGCAACAATGCTAATGATATCAAAGGGCTTTCTGCTTTCTGCTCATGATAAAAATCACGAGGTACTGCTAATACTTTCCGGGTTTCATTAGAAGAGGACAGAGAGAAATTGAGAGGGAGTGAGGTATTAAGGGAGAAAGAGACACACTTGCAGTATCGGTTCACCTATTTTGAAGCCTCCCATCCCTCTCCGCCTCAGCACTAGGTGGGGACCAAGGAGGAGGAGGAGGAGGTGGGGGTTTGAACTCTGGTCCTTGACCATGGTACTGCCTGATTATAGAAATAGGAAGTCCCTAAATCCATTCCATTTAGCTTTGAAACCAAGACTGATACACATAATGCAATGATAGAAAACTGCAGAACAACTGTACTTAGAAGTATGTACCAAGATTTCAAATGGAATATTATCAATCGGGCAGGGTGAAATGACTTACTTGGGCAGTGTGATATTTTGCTGTGTGAGAAACTCAGGTTCAAGTCCAACCCTCACTGCACGGAAGGGAGCTTCAGAGCTGTGGTGAAAATCCACCCCCCCCCACCCCGCTTCTATCTAAGTATCTATATATATTTGCAACTAAAATTCCAGAATAGATGAAATAAATACTGCCAATGATCAAGTTTAGTTTACTCTCCAGAAAGGCTATTTCCACACCAACACTAATTCAGGGGCAATAAATGAATGGAGGAAACACAGTTGATTATACTGGTAAATTCTAGAAAAGAAGTATCTAGTAAAATTCAACAGCAATTTAAAGTATCAGTACTGAAATATGAGTAGAACAGAACCTCTTGAAGGTAAAAATATCCCTTGATGGAAAAACAATTGCAAATGGCAGGAACAATAAAGGAGACAACTATTATTATTACTTGCCAACAATATATTAAAAAAGAGAAAACAGGGAGATAAATGGTTCCCTTTTTGTAAATGCTGTGTATATATATATATATATACATATATATAAATTCATAATTAAAATAAATTATGGTACACACAACATTAAAATAAAATAACAGGTCAACAGTAGATATTCAAAATTCATACACACATTTAATGAAAATCCTGAGAGTCCCAAACAGACTTGATGGGCCTAGACCTCAAATAAATCCCTCTCTCCATTGTTACCGGTCATCTCTATCAGGAACAACACAATAGACCCCTTTGTGGGTCCCCATAGGACCCTGCCCTGAACTTGGATCAACAATGGTAGAGAATGTTCCATTCTCTGAAGGGAGGCTGGACAACATACTCTATGCTACACCTGAGGAAGATGGGTCGATATTGGGGCAGCTTGGAATGTTCCTACTCATGACCACAGAATGTGAGTTCAGATCTACAGGGATGCAGAGGTCACACAGGCTCCTAAGCTGAATATGGGCCCCAGATCACATCAAATCAATGGGGTTTACAGTCAACAGTATTTATACCCCTTTCCTGTATTAGGAAGCTACTCTCTTCCCTGATCCAGCTTTCTGGTCCTTTTCCCAGCCCTGACATACATAATCTCCCCAGACACTAATTAGGATTCACCTGCATATCAGATTTCAGGCTCAGGCAAAAAACAACAACAACAACAACAAAAAAAAACTAGTATAGCTACAGGCCCTTTAAAATATAACTAAAATATGCTTACTAGCTATCTGCAAAATAAAGGACACCCACCCCAACACTTCATCTGCACTATTTCAGCCCTGAGGTCCATGATTGGTCAACAATTTGTTTGGCTTTGTATGTTAACTCTTTTTTCAGCCACCGGGTTCCAGATGCTATTATGATGCCCACCAGACTTCCCTGGACAGACAACCCCACCAATATGTCCTGGAGCTCCACTTCCCCAGAGCCTCGCCCCACAAGGGAAAGAGAGAGGCAGGCTGGGAGTATGGATCGACCTGTCAATGCCCATGTTCAGCGGGGAAGCAATGACAGAAGCCAGACCTTCCACCTTCTGTACCCACAATGATCTTGGGTCCATACTCCCAGAGGGATAAAGAACAGGAAAGCTATCAGGGGAGGGGATGGGATACAGAGTTCTGATGGTGGGAATTGTGTGAAGCTCTACCTCTCTTATCCTGTGGTTTTGTCAATGTTTCCTTTTTATAAATAAAAAATTTTTTAAAAATGGAGTCAGTGTGCCCAGGCAGTGAAGCATCTAGTAAAGCACACATTACCAGGAGCAAGAACCAAGGTTCAAGTCCCCAGTCTCCCCCCCCCCCCCCGCATGAGTAGTGAAAAGGTGCTACAGGTGTCTCTCTCCCTCTCCAGTTCACCCTACCCTGTCAGTTTCTCTCTCTGCCTCTCAGAGGTCTGATGATAATTTATAGTTCTCACGGACTCAGCCTAACCTCACGAGTAAGAAAAGGCCCGTGCGAGGCTCCACCTGAAGCAGGCAGGTTTATTAAATGAACTCAGACCATCCACTTCCATCATGCACTTGAGCCAATGCAAAAGGGTTTTGTTTGTTTGTTTTACCAGGGTTGGTGGGTAAATACCCCCACTTCCTCTCCCTAAGGAGAAAGCCACATGTTACAGCCGCTGCCCAGTATGAGAGGAAAACAGCCAAGTTGCTGGGTTAGAAAAGGTGTCCTGGCTCCTCCCAGACTTCTCTGGGCAGACGACCTCACCAGTGTGTCCCGGACGCTCGCATCTCCAGAGCTCTGGTCCACTAGGTAAGATACAAACAGGCCGGGGGTGTGGATCGACCTGTCAACGCCCATGCTCAGTGGAGAAGCAGCTCCAGAAGCCAGAACTCCTACTTTCTGCGCCCCATAAACAACCTAGATCCAGACTCCCAGCGGGGGAGAAGTGATAGGATGAGGATAAGAGGACTCTGCACTCCAGCTCCATCAGCACCCAGAGAGAGAAGGACAAGGAGAGGGACATATGGAGGTGGTCATGATGTCAGGAGTGGCTTAGAGGGGAAGAGAGGATTGGATCAGAAAAAGAAGGGGCAGCTATGTATAAATGTGGACAGATAGTTGTAGAGAAGATGGTCGGCCCATGTCTACAACTTTAGGGGAACTGGGGTGGATTGCAGTGGGGAGAGTGAAGATTCAGAACTCTGGGGGTGGGAATGGTGTGGATTCAAACCCCTGTGGACATGTAATTCTGTAATATAAAAATTAAAAAAAAAAAGAAAAGGTACCGTGGCATGCCAGGAGGTAGGGCAGTGGGTTAATAACACATGGCACAAAGCACAAGGGCAGGGATAAGGTCACTGTTCCAGCCCCCAGCTCCCCACCTGCAGGGGGGTCGCTTCACAGGCAGGTGTCTGTCTTTCTTTCCCCCTCAGTCTTCCCCTCCTCTCTCCATTTCTCTCTGTCCTATCCAACTACAACAACAGCAACAGCAACAGTAACATTAACAACAACAACAAGGGCAACAACAAGGGCAACAAAATGGGAAAAATGGCCTCCAAGAGCAGTGGATTCGTAGTGCAGGCACTGAGCCCCAGCAATAACCCTGGAGACAAAAGAGAAAAAAAGAAAAAGAAAAGGTGCCATGGACTGTACAGATCTCTACCTAAGAAATCATATTGAAAAAAAGGAGCATAAGACAGAAGGAATGATGAAACAAAGGTTTTCATTTAGGTTAGCCTTTCTTCCCTTTAAAGCTTGGAATATATTTAATGTAGACCTACTAGCTGTTTCCAGATCAGAGACCCCGTATCTTCATCTGCAATATTCCAGCCTTTAGGTTCATCATTAGTCAACAATTTGTTCTCCTTTATATCTTAACTCTATTTCAGCCACCAGGTTCCAGATGATACCATGATGCTAACTGGATTTCCGTGGGCAGACGACCCCACCGATGTGTCCTGGAGCTCTGCTTCCCCAGAGCCCCACCCCACTAGGGAAAGAGAGAGGCAGACTGGGAGTATGGATCGGCCTGTCAACACCCATGTTCAGAGGGAAAACAATGACAGAAGCCAGACCTTCCACCTTCTGCACCCTGTAATGATCCAGGGTCCATAGTCCCAGAGATATAAAGAACAAGAAAGTAGGGAGCCAAGCGGTGGCGCACTTGGTTAAGCACACACATTATAGTGTGCAAGGACCCGGCTTCAAGCCCCTTGTCCCCACCTGCAGGGGAAAAGCTTCATGAATGGTGAGGCAGAGCTGCAGGTGTCTCTCGCTCTCGCTCTTGCTATCTCTTCCTCCCCTCTCAATTTCTCTTTGTCTCTATCCAATAATAAACAAATTAATTTAAAAAATAAAAATACATTTAAAACATTTTTTTAAAGAACAGTAGAACTTTCAAGGGAGGGGAATGGATACAAAGTTCTGGTGGTGGGAATTGTGTGGAAATGTATTCCTCTTATCCTATAGTCTTGTCAATATTTCCATTTTATAAGTACAAATTAAAAAAAAGAAAATTCCTCTGTCCAGAAAGTGCCACAGCTCTGAATTCTCAAGCATGAGGTCCTGAGCTTAATCACCAGTGTCCAATCTGACAGAGTGATGCACTGATCCTCTCTCCACGTCTCTCACTAGTAGATAAATCTTTTGAAAAAAAGAAAGAAATGACATGCCACCTTGCGTGACAGCATTGTGCTTGTACAAATGGGGATGCCACCACCATAGCTCACAGCTTCCCTTTTCCTCAGGCAGACTGATAATCACAGGATGCATTTCCAAGCAGCTGAACTAACTCCAAGCAGTTCACTAACTCGACTACAGTACTGTGATTTATAAGATCTTTATATACATGTCATTCAGGTAATGGAGATATATTTCTCATATATATTTGGTCTTTATCTAGAGTTCCTGGCTCATGGCTTCCAAAAGTCCTGAGGTCACCCAAGTGTTCACAGGTGTTGTGTTCACAAGATGATTTGCACGGGAAAGCACCTGTGGTGGAGCCTGGTTGCCAGGGAACCAACGGCAGGATAGATGTCCCATCTCCCTGACATCTAGGGAAGGAAGAGGAGGGTCTGAGGCTAATTTAGTTGCCAATAGCCAGTGAGTTCATCAGTCATGCCTGTATAATGAAGTTTTCATAAAAACCCCAGAATGAGTGGCATTAGAGAGGTCATGAACAGGCAGAGACTGGGGGGGAAGGGTGAGGTGTAAACCTGCACTGAGGCGTGGCAGCCCGTGTCTCTTCCCCACACTGTGCCCTGTGCATCTCTTCTGTGTGGGGAACCCTTTGTTCTGGGACCTTTATAACGATAACTCGGTGACCCAGGAACTAAGTGGGTTTCCTGAGTATTGGGAGTCACACCAGCAAATTAACTGAAGCTGAGAAGAGTGCCTTGGGACTCTCTGATCGACAGTCCATCGACTGGAAACCCATATTATCATCTAAGCTTATGGCAGGTGCTTGGAAGAAGAGGAAGGGTCATTGGAACGAACCTCAAGTAAGCACATGGGATCTGGGGCCAGTGTCTGCAATGGCCTTGGAGGTTAGTTTCTTAACCTGCAGAATCTGATGCTACCTACCTCCTTGCAGGGAAACTGAGTTCTGGGACAGCCCACTGGTGTCTATTTGCACACCGCTGGTTGGTGGGACAGGCCTAAGCATAAGATTGTTGAGGTCAGCAAAATAGCTCACTTGAATTGTGTGTGACCCAGGTTCAAGCCCGGCCCCATACTTCAGTGCAATGGTAATTTTTCTCTCTGGGTTTTCCAAAGACTCACAGTCTTTGGAACTGGGTCCAGGGATCCATATGTGTCCTCCTCTTGCTCTGGGTCCCAACCACCATTTTCCTTTTTTAAAAAATTTATTATTTATAAAAAAAAGGAAACACTGTCTAAACCATAGGATAAGAGGGGTACAACTCCACACAATTCCCACCACCAGAAATCCATATCCCATCCCCTCCACTGATAGCTTTCCTATTCTTTAACCCTCTGGGAGTATGGACCCAAGGTCATTGTGGGGTGCAGAAGGTAGAAGGTCTGGCTTCTGTAATTGCTTCCCCGCTGAACATGGGTGTTGACAGGTGGATCCATACTCCCAGTCTGCCTCTCTCTTTCCCTAGTGGGGATGGGCTCTGGGGAATCAGAGCTCCAGGACATATTGGTGGGGTTGTCTGTCCAGGGAAGTCTGGTTGGCATCATGCTAGCATCTGGAACCTGGTGGCTGACAAAAGAGTTAACATACAAAGCCAAACAAATTGTTGACCAATCATGGACCTAAAGGCTGGAATAGTGCAGATGAAGTGTTGGGGGGGGGGTCCTCCATTTTGTAGATAGCAAGTAGGCATATTTTAGTGAACTTCCAAAGAGCCTGTGGCTATACTAGGTTTTTTTTTCCTTTTTCCTTTTTCTTTTTGCCCCTAAGCCTGAAATCTGATATGCCAATGGATACAAGTTATTGTCTGGGAAGATGATGTCATAGCTGGGAAAAGGACCAGAAAGCTGGATCAGGGAAGAGAGTAGCTTCCTAATATGGGAAAGGGACTGTAAACCCCATCGGTTTGATGTGACTGTGCCTTGCATGCCCCCACACTCACACTCAACACTATGTGTGTCCCGACCGTCCCAGTGGAAGCTTGAGCTCTGCCTGTTCTAACCTCTGCGCTGTCACACCTACTGTCATGGGCTGAACAACGCCCCTCCAAATCCACTGCTTGAATCATGAACCCTCCACTGCAGTGCTGTTGAGAGATGAGACCTTTGGGAGGTGCTTAGGTTTGGATGATGCACTGAGGGCCTTGGATCCCCCACACAGCATGCTCTTCCTCCTTGAGGACACAAGAAAATGCTCCACCTTTAAGCTAGGAGAAAAGTTATTGACAGGAACTGAACCTGTGAACAGGTGGCATTTTGATCTAGGACTGTCCACTCTCAAGACATTTCTGCTGCTTAAACCACCCACTTGTGCTATTTTGTTAGCGACACAGAGCTAAGTAAGACGACCCCTTTCTATGGTTTCTCTCCACTGAGCTCCCAGACTCATCAATCAGATCCCCGGTCCTGCTGATGACAAATTCCTTGCTCTCTTCTCCCCCACAAACAAGTCAGGATATTCAGCATCACATTCCCTTCTTTTTGATGCAGCCCCTCTCCTTTTTTTTTTTTTTTTTTTTTTTTTGGTACAGAAATCAGTCCTCGTCTCCATTCGTAGGACATACGGTTTGAATGTGCCCAATCTCGTCTGATCTTATCTGTGGCAGAAGATGTGGTACCCTAGGGCAGCATCCAGGGTCGTGTCCAGCTCATCACATGCATGTGAGGGTGTCTGGGAGTCATTTCTGTGAGTCAGGGAAAAATATTTGCCTATCTGAGGCTCAAATAAGAATCTATAGAGTGTGAGCAGAATGGAAATCTGAAGGATAACCTTTCTCTCTTAGCTCCTTCTATGGAATAAGATCCCCAAGGCAGAGTCCCAAACAGCTCCAATTACAAAATGCATTTTTGGGCAAGTTTTCTCCAAATTCAAGGGGGGAGGGAAATGAATTAGAAATAAGAGGAACTACAAAGACAACTTTTAAAACTTTTTTTTTGTTGTTATACATGATACAAAATAATATTTCAGTGACATTGAAAAAGAGTCTCCCTCCTAACACTTGCTCATTTCAGATGGAGTCTCAGGGTCAAGGCGTAAGTTTTCACTTTATATTTATTTATATTTAAACTACTGCTTTAAAAGTATTTATTTATTATTGGATAGAGACACAAATTGAGATGGGAGGGAGAGATACAGAGGGAAAGAGACAGAAAAATATCGGAAGCCTTGCTTCACCACTTGTGAAGCTTTCTGCCCCTGCAGGTGGAGACCAGGGGCTTGAACGTAGGTACTTGCACATGTGTGTTCTTAATGTGTGTACTTATCCAGGTGCAACACCACCTGATCCCACAAGTTTTCACGTTAAAACTCCACACTGTGGGAGTTGGGTGGTAGCACAGCAGGTTAAGCGCACATGGCGCAGAGCACAAGGACCAGGAGTAAGGATCCTGGTTTGAGCCCCCGGCTCCCCACCTGCAGGGAAGCCGCTTTGCAATCGGTGAAGCAGGTCTGCAGGTGTCTGTCTTTCTCTCCCCCTCTCTGTCTTCCCCTCCTCTCTCCATTTCTCTCTGTCCTATCCAACAACAACGACATCATCAACAACAAAACAACAAGGGCAACAAAAGGGAATAAACAAACAAACAAACTCCACACTGCATGTCAGTGCCTGGGATATTTTGAGGCAGAATCAATGAATCTGTAATTCGGTGAGCAAATGCAGTATTATTCTCAAGAGAATGTTTGACCGAGTTTTCTCCTGATGGTTGTAGGTTACTAACAATCACCTTCAGGATTCTTCCCCTTAGGGAAGTGTAATGAAAAAGTTTAGATCTGTGGGGCCAGGTGGTGCTGCACCTGTTAGAACACACACATAGCCATGCACAAGGAACCGGTTTCAGGCCCCAGTTCCCACCTGTGGAGGAGAAACTTCATGCACAATGAAACAGTGCTACAGGTATCTTTTTCCTCTCTCCCCCTCTGCCCTTTTAATTTCTCGGTTTCTTTCTTTCTTCCTTTCTTTCTTTCTTTCTTTCTTTCTTTCTTTCTTTCTTTCTTTCTTTCTTTCTTTCTTTCTTTCTTTCTTTCCTGTTAAAAGCAGTGGATTTGTGGTGTATGCACCAAGCCCTGGAAAGAACCAAAACAAAACAAAGGGAGGCAGCACAGTGCCTACAGATTTGAACCTGAAAGTAAAAGGTGGTGGGTTGGACGTCCAGCATTGCATGTACCAGAGTGATGTTCTTCCTCCTACCTCTGTCTCTCTTACAAGTTAATCCAATTTTTTAATAACTACTAAGAATGTAAATACCTGCAAAACAATTCTGACTCTGGCACCCACCTTGGGCAAGAATCTCAATCTCCTCATCTATAAAATGGGGACACTAAGGCTGTGACTACTGGAGGAAATGCCCAGAAAGATGAAGAGCTCTGTCCGGTAGAGAGTATGTACTTTTAGCACACACAGGTCGTCAGCACTGATGACTATTACTAATAAAGACACACTTATGGATCCGGTTATACTCACTACACCATCCATAAACAACATCAAGCAGTAACTTCATTCAACTACTATCTACAGTGCTTGAATGGGTTGTAATATCTTACACTGGGTATCAATAAAACATGATACTTAGAAGACAACAGAATGAGCGGGTTAAGTACATGTGGTGCAAAGTGCAAGGACCAGCCTAAGGATACCTGTTCGAGTCCCTGGCTCCCCACCTGCAGGGGAGTCGTTTCACAGGCGGTGAAGCAGGTCTGCAGGTGTCTGTCTTTCTCTCCCCATCTCTGTCTTCCCTTCCTCTCTCCATTACTCTCTGTCCTATCCAATAACGATGACATCAATAACAACAATAATAGCTACGACAATAAAACAAGGGCAACAAAAGGGAATACATAAATATTAAAAAAACAAAAAATAAGGACAACAAAAAGGGAATAAATAAATATTTTTTTAAAAGAAGACAACAGAATGAACTGTCATAAGATGCTGTGATACCAAGACTTTGTGAGAACTCTGGTCTCCATCTGCTGGGGGTTGGGGGGTGAAGCTTCATTAAGTGGTGAAGTAGGGTTTCAGGTGTTTTTCTGTCTCTTCCCCTCTCCATCTTTGGGCCAAGAGTAGAGACTGTGTGTGTGTGTGTGTGTGTGTGTGCGTGTGCGTGCGCGTGCGCGTGCGCGTGTGCGTGTGTTGGAGGCTGGCTAACTGGAAACCTGAAGCCGGCTCACCTCCACTCTAGGTCTGACTTACGGAGAGATCGGTTTAGCACTGAACAAAAGATTTCACAGACCAAAAGTAAAAATGGACAAAAACTAAAACTGGAGTGCAGTGACAGGTCAAAATCCTTAATCCAGTGACCTTCAGGCTGCTCAGATTCAGCTACTGTGATGAAAATGTGTGAGGTTCCAACAGCAGGCCAAGAAGCAGGCCAGCACAGATGTTCCCTCTGGCCATCCATTAATGTGCTGTGCCATGCTAACTTCTCCTTTTCTCCTTCTCATCTTTCTCTAATTTAGTCCTCATCTTCTCAATGGCCAATTCAGTCATTTTCCTTAGAGCTAATTCCCTTCCTAGCTGTAACTATAACTTTTTAAAGATTTTTTTTTATTGTTGTAGTTATTGTTGTTGTTACTGATGTCGTTGTTGTTGGATAGGACAGAGAGAAATGGAGAGAGGAAGGGAAGACAGAAGGGGAGAGAAAGATAGAAGACACCTGCAGACCTGCTTCACCGCCTGCAAAGTGACCTCCTGCAGGTGGGGAGCCGAGGGCTCGAACTGGGATCCTTACGCTGGCCCTTGCACTTTGCGCCACCTGCGCTTAACCCGCTGTGCTACCGCCAGACTCCTATGATTTAAGATTTTAACCTGAAGTCTCTTGGTTTCAGTAAGTCCAGGTAGGTCTTAGCATACCCAGTCAAAGAGAGAGGGGTACCCACACAGCTCCCCATCCTGTGTAACTGGCCCCTTTGCTCTCAGGCATAAATACAGCAGTGGTTCTGCTGTAAAAAGCTTCCTAGAAAAAGGTTAGGGAGATTGTTATCAGAATGAAGTTAACATGATCGATCAGATGTCACAGAGCAACTACAATTTTGTAAGTCTTTAAAAGCTAAGGCTTGGGGTATTTCATTACCTCTAGTAATTCTGCCCCCATCCCCACCCCCTGAAAATCATGGCATAATTGACCTTTTAAGTCCTACGCTGCAACTTGATCTGACAATGCCCACTGGAGCATAATGGATACATGAGTGAACACGGTACTAACCCAGACTTTTGAACAAGTACCTTTCTGGAACTTTCTTTCTGAACCTTCCAGAAAAGAGAATAGAAATAGTTAAGTTCAGGGGGCCAGGTGGCAGGGCAACTCCTTAAGCGCACATGGTGCAAATCGCAAGGACTGGAGTAAGGATCCTGGTTCGAGCCCCCGGCTCCCCACCTTCACAAGCAGTGAAGCAGGTCTGCAGGTGTCTATCTTTCTCTCCCCCTCTGTCTTCCCCTCCTCTCTCCATTTCTCTGTCCTATCCAACAACAATGACAGCAAGAACAATAACAACAACAAGGACAACAAAATGGAAAAAATAACCTCCAGGAGCAGTGGATTCGTAGTGCAGGCACCGAGCCCTAGCAATAACTCTGGAGGCAAAAAAAAAAAAAAAAAAAATACTTATGTTCACGTGGTTACTGAAAATTTGTAACCTTCCTTTTAAGCAGTCATAGTACCATTAACTTGAGTGGGTTCAGTTAACAGGTTTAGTTGAACAGCTTATAAAACAGCAACACAGAGAAGAAAAAAAAAATAAAGGCCTTTGGCTTCAGTGAAGCTAAAAATATGTCTTAAATGTAGTTAATCTTCTTGTAAAAAAAGAAGCCAAGCATTCAGACAATAATTACATAACCTCCCTCTTACGTCCCAGGCCCCGTCATGACCACTGTTAAGTTGAGAAAATTTCAAGGGGATTAACCAACTCCCAGATGTCTTTTCCAGACACATCACTTTTGCATGCTATGTCACTGAGTGTGACCTGCCTAAATTCAGTGGAATGGAATCCACCACTTGTCAACTTTCTCCTCTTAACTCCCCTTGCTGAAGGAAGACCAGGCTCAAGGGGACTTGAGATTCAGTCCAAAGTAGAAAGCTGAATTTTCCTTGAGGCCTTATGTGTTTGTTTTTTAACAGATAATTGTCACCTGCATTATACTTGATAATCTATACATCTATTCTCATGTACACAATGTTTTCCAAACCCATGTGACATGGACATGTTAGGAAGTGGCAGCAGATTACTTCTGTAGCTTTGTGTATTGTGCTATGCTGTGAGTATTGATTCTCACTCTCCTTGGTCTTCTGTAGGAATTCACTGGAACCGTTCATCCCATCCCCTTTGTCTCTGTAGAGTAACTTTAGATAGATATGAGAAAGGTAACTACATAGAATTAGTTACTGAAATAAAACTGAAGTCACTAGGAACTGTTAAAAGAGAACATTTTAACTTACTTTCTCTGCCTTCCTCTCCATCTCCAAACATTGTACTTGAGAGTGTGTTAACTAGAAGTTTCAGCTAATTTCCTATTGTCTTTTTGAACCCTGTGCTAAGTGGGAAGCCCACTGCAAGTACGCCAGGGAATTAGTTCACATAAAGGATGTGGCATCTCACCCAAATCCAGGTGGGATACCGATGTCTTTAGCTACAAAGAATGGTTCCAGAATGGGCATGGGTTCACCCAAAGTCAACTAGAGTCAACCCCCCTCCAAACACTTCTGCCCCCAAATAATTCTGCTTTGGCTATTTTTATAAAGGAGTCAGTGGTCATCTTTGTTGGCTTGGGAAAAAGGCCTCCAGAGAAAGTTATTAATAAAAAAAGGGGGGAAGAAATAGCAAAATGCTTATGCAAAAAGACTTTCATACCTGAGGCTCCAAAGTCCCAAGTTCAATTGTCCAATAAGCCAGAGCTGAGCAATGCTCTGGTGTTTCTTCCTCTCCCCCCCTCTGCCACCTTAAAACAAAATATATTAAAAGAGAGACACATACATACATACATACATACATACATATATACATACATACATACATATATACATACATACATATATAAGACAGTTTTATATAGATGAGCTAAATAAATGACACAGACCTATCAGACAGAGGAAGACACCAAAATACAGAGAAACAGCAGAAAGGAATTCAGGCACAAAAAGTCATTTGCTGAGCCTTAAATTCACTGAATTGAAAGGTTTAGAGTGAGTCTCAGATCTCCCATGTATGTTAGCAGGGCAGAAAAGTCATCTTTTGAACAAGGTGGATGAAGTTAGGGTCAGTCATGGATAACTGCACACCTTCCAAAACGTAAACATGACTTCCAATGTCAAATCTTTTAATGCTTCTTATCAAACACTCAAAAGGATTGCAAACTACTTAGAGAACTATGGTCATCTGCAATGTAGGAACCACCTTCAATAAGTCAGGGGGGACAGTTGGCGGAGGACTGCTTTATGCATTACATGGAAAGAGAGTTCAGAAGATGTTCCAAGTCTTTAATTAATTAATTTTGCAGATCCAGGGTCTAGAACTTGTACAATTTCACCAATCCTGGGACCAATTTTTTGTGTGTGGGGGGGGGGAGAAAGAGAAATATTAGAACCTTTAGGGTCCGGGTGGTGGCGCACCTGGTTGAGCACATGTATTACAATGCGCAAGGACCCAGGTTCGAGCTCCCGGTCCCCACCTGCAGGGGAAAAGCTTTGCAAGTGGTAAAGCAGAGCTGCAGGTGTCTCTCTGTCTCCCTCTCTATCACCCCTTCCCTCTTGATTTCTGGCTGTCTATATCCAATAAATAGAGATTAATAAAGAAATATTAGAACCTTCTTTAATGCTGTGGCACTCACATGTGATGAAGTGATGATGCCACGGCTTGAATCTGTCCCACATGTACATGGCAAGGCAGGCAGCCTATCTGGTGAGCTATTCCTTCCACCCCTCCAAGTCTTGATAAAAGACATCTATTCGTGGTACAGGAGGTGGTGCAGTGGATAAAACACTGGACTCTCAAGTATGAAGTCCTGAGTTCAATCCCTGGCAGCACATGTACCAGAGTGATGCCTGGTTCTTTCTCTCTCTCCTCCTATCTTTCTCATTAATAAATAAATAAAATCTTTTTTTTTTAATTTTTTTTATTTTTTATGTTATTTATTCCCTTTTGTTGCCCTTGTTGTTTTATTGTTGTAGTTATTATTGTTATTGTTGTTGGATAGGACAGAGAGAAATGGAGAGAGGAGGGGAAGACAGAGAGGGGGAGAGAAAGACAGACACCTGCAGACCTGCTTCACCGCCTGTGAAGCGACTCCCCTGCAGGTGGGGGAGCCGGGGGCTCGAACCGGGATCCTTATGCCGGTCCTTGTGCTTTGCGCCACCTGCGCTTAACCCGCTGCGCTACAGCCCGACTCCCATAAATAAAATCTTTTAAAAAATACATATATTCATTTTTTTCATTTTTCCTTTTCTTTTTTTCTTTCTTTAGAGAGAAATCGAGAGGGTAGGGGGAAATAGGGAGAGAGAGAGAGAGAGAAAGAGAGAGAGAGAGAGAGAAAGACACCTGCAGTACTTGCTTCGCCACTCATGAAGCTTCCCTCCTGCAGGTGGGCAGTAGGGTCCACACTCCAGTCCTTGTGCATGGTAATGTGTTTGCTTAAGTCGGTGCACTGCTACCTGGCCCCCTATTTTTGAAGGCTTTACCTGATAATTCTCACTCTTTACATCCTCTCCTGCAAACAGCACTGTCTGAGCTGTGCACAAGCACCCTTCTGCCTCAGCTGAGTAGGCTTGCCCTTGCCGACTCCCCCAGCGCTTTCCCACTCTGTACCCATCTATGTGACCTCCCCATCAGAACTCAGAGACGGCAGTGCTGTCACCACTGTCTGCAGGCCAGCCTCCGCCCCAGACCAGCGCCTCCACCTGCCACCTGTCCTATTTATCTTTGCATCAGACACAAAGCCTCCCACGGAGTCAACCCTGTGCAAATATTCATTAAATACACACGAGGATGAATCAGGGAGATTAATGTGTACTTATTAGGGCGACTTCCCCGAAGAACAAAGTAAGAATGAGAGGGATGGAATTCGCTGCCAGTGTGCTTCCTTCCAAGGACTTTTATGACTCAAAATGACCTGGCCTGAGAAGGAAGCATCGGGAAGACTGTACTTAACGTTTGGGATGAGTATTTATTTAAGCATTCTCTTCCCTATCCCATAAGCCATGCTCAATTCTGACATCGGCCTAATATCCTATTCATTTGGGAAAAAAGGGATTTCATTCAGATTTCCACATGAATGCTCACAGTCAAAAAACAGAATCTCAAGGAAGCAAGAGAGGTTGACTTTCTTGCAGATCACCTGGCTGGGGCTGTCTCTGTCGTGCTGGGCGCACAGACATTTACTTCTCCCTCTTGGCCTCACCCGTTTCTACTGAGGTACCTGACCTCTTGAGGAGATACAGTGTCCTGCAGCTAAGACAGGAACAGGGACAGAATGCAATTTCTTCAGAACCAGGCAAGCTGGTTGCTTGATACATGACTCTTAATTCTGTACGCAGCATGCAAAGGTGAGCGAACCGTACTCCACATCGCAAAGGAAAAAGTAACGTCACAGAGCCTGGGTAGTAACACACCCAGCTGAGCACACACATCACCTTATGCAAGGACCTGGGTTCCAGGCCCAGCTCCCTACTCGCAGGGGGATGTTTTAGGAGCGTGTGGAGCGGGTTTTCATGTGTTTATCTTTCTATCTCTCTGTCTCCCCTCTGCTGTCAATTGCTCTGTCCTATCTAATAAAAACAGAGAGGAAAAAATGGCGGCCAGGAGAGGTGGACTCATAGCGCCAGCATCAGAGCCCCGGCAAGAGCCTATCAGTGCTTACCACAGTGCGGCTGACAGTCATTCTCTCCTACAATGTCTGTGTTCCTGGAGTGGGCGGTGGCCCATCCTGTAGCGTGCACATGTTACTATGATCAGGGACCCCATTCAAAGCTCCACTTCCCACCAGCGGGGGTGAGGGGAGCTTCAAGAGTGATGGAGCAGTGCTACAGATGTCTCTCCAACTGCCTCTCACCTTAGAAACATACCCTCATCAAAAAGGAAAGAGAGAAAGAAGGAAAGAAAGAGAGGGAGAGAGAATGAAAGAAAGCAAGCCACCAAAAATGGTAGAATTGTGTAGGCACTGAGACACAGACATAACCCTGGTCCAAAAAAAAAAAAAAAAAGTTAATGTACACAGCAGATGAGAAACCAGAAAGACACCTTACACCTTAGAGAGGAAGAGATTCCTCGGCAGTCGCAGTGGAAGCAGAAATGATTGAACGTTAAGTGATAGGAAGCAAGACCTATCACCCTACTATTAGGGCTCTGGAGACTCTCCTTGCTTGTAATTAGATCTAAGTTGGGTTAGATCTTCATTCTTCCCCTACATACTGCTCATCTTGTTACAGAAGATGCACAAGGTTAAAATATATGACTTGGGTTCTAAAGAACATTTTCATTTTGGAAAACACTGGCAATTATAAAGGCTAATTACAGGTTGGGGGGGTGGATTCTTGATCTTTTGCCAAGATGTATACATTCAGCTCCACTCAGGGAATTGTGACTAGGGGGAGGAGGTATAGTGTTTGGTGATTTCTAGACTGAAATGCTGCCTTCATGATTCAACTCCTAGAAAAGGAGCCACAACCAACTCACACACACACACACACACACACACACACACACACACACACACACACACCCCATAGCAGATAGTTCTAATGTTCTGGTTTCTCCCTTTCTTTGTCTGTGTACAAACAATTGTGTATTTTTCTTAGGGCCAAAGAAAAGTTATAGCTTTCCCCTTCCCCTACCCATAGGTCTTCTGTTCTGCAAAGAACACAAACAAAGGTGGAAATCTCTATTTGTTAGTCATGGGAAAGGAGAAATTCAGAGCTGGACAGAACCAGTCTGGTTGGTTTGGGAAAGGAAAAAATTCAGATATGCACAGAGCAAGTCTAGTTGCTTTCACTAAACTCATTGGTTATTTCAGTACAAGAAAGTATTAACCCTCCCCCACAACACTGTCTAGCTAAAAAGAATAGACAGCATGATGGGTTGTTCACAAAAGATCAGAAAGGCAGCCCTAGATAGGCAGACTAGTACTCAGACTCTATAGCGCTTTCGTGTGTGTGACCCAGGTTAGAGTCCAGATCCCACTACACTAAAGAAAGCTTGAGTGTTGTGATTTCTATCAGTCTGTTGCTTTGCCTTCTCTGTCTTTCTCTGAAAATATAAAAAGAATGGTTCCTCGTCCCCTGAAGCCTTTCCAGCTTTGCTGTTACTGTCCTTCCTGATGTTATGATATTTCTGGTGTTAAGACATTCTCACATAAGTGAAGTGTTATCTTAGTGTTGTTATTTGCTTTTTCTCTGATAATCAGTGACTTTGAGCATTCTTTTATATGTCTGTTGGGCCTTGGATCTCTTCTTTGGTGAATATTCTGTCAGTATTCTTCCCCCACTTTTGGATTTGGTTGTTTGTATTTTTCTTGCTGAGTTCCATGAGTCCCTTATTACTGTCTGGTTGTTAACCTTAGTCTAATGTATGGTTAACATTAACTGGTTATTAACTGGTTGTTAACCTTAGTCTAATGTATGGCATGCAATGTATGCCATACTAATATCTTTTTCCACTCTATAAGGAGTCTCTCTATTAGGTGATGGGAATAGGTCCAACCTCTGATGAAAGCAGTCTGCAGAACTTGTACAAGGCTAAAAATGGACCTACCCTATGATCCAGCAATTCTTCTTCTGGGGATATGCCCTACAGAAACAAGTACACCCACTCAAAGACATCTATGTACACCAATGTTCAAAGTAGCACAATTTGTAACAGCCAAAACTTGGAAACAACCTAGGTGTCCAACAAAAGATGAGAGGCTAAGAAAGTTATGGTACAACAGAATACCACTCAGCTATTAATAATGAAGTCACCTGCTTCACCTCATCTTAGATATTGAAGGAATCATTTTAAGTGAAATAAGCAAAAAAAAAAAAAAAAAAAAAAAAAAAAAAAAGATGAGTTTGAAATGATCTCACTCACAGGTGGAACTTAAGGAACAAGAGGAGAAAGGGGAACACAAAGTTTAACTTGGACTGGGTTTGGTGTATTGCACCAAAGCAAAGGATTATAAGGAAGGAGGACAGGAACAGAGCTGGGGGGGAGAGAAGGCTTTGGGGTCCTGGTCATGAGGGTGGGAAAGAGCCAAGTTGGGGATGAGAGTGTTTTGCAGACACCTATCATGGGAAGATGAGGAATTTTATCCATGTGTCAACAACTATACTGTGAACCATTAGCCCTCAATAGAATTGTTAAAAAAGACAGACTCCATCATCAGTTGTTAAGATATTTCTTCAGCACCCCAAGGGCTTGTCACTGACTAATACTAATAACTGCAGATACATCCAAAATGTCCTTCCTGTGCATGCCTTCTTGGGAGGTTTATTTAATGAAATGTGCCCCTCACGTGTCTTTTGCACTATCACATGCAGAGAGAGCATATGAGACCAGTCAGCTGAATTTATGCTGATAAGTAAAACTGAGAATTTAGGAATAGCCATTCTCACTCTGTCACCTACAACTCCATTAGCTTCTTCTTCAGGGTAAAGGAGGAATCAAAACAGAAGCTTGTAAAGAAAGAGAAAAATAAAGGAGGTGTCCTAGGAAGCCCCTGACAGGAAGAGAGGTATACTATTTGCACTTGGACAGAGTCTGGCAAGTGAGGAAAGTCCAATTATCTCATCACAGAGACTTGTACATAGACTAAACTGTTGCCTTTGGGTTGGTTTCTCCGTGAAGTCAGCTGCACTGCCAACACCACCAACGGCAGCATGTGTAAGTAGGTAGCAGTGCTAGTGGTCAGTACTGGGTCTTCACAAGGAACAAAACAGACTTGGAGAGTTTACACTCTGTCAGAGAGGACTTGAAACAGACATGTCTTCTGTAGTACCTTCAAGATGCCCATGGAGAACAAATACAGTTATTCAGGGATTCTCCTGTGGGGTGCCATCTTGAGTTTTCTACAGTCCTAGCAAATATTCAAGAGCTGGTGACCAGAATATTCTGTCATCAGTTATGTCAGAAATGGAAATGCCATCTACCTCAACACAGAAGATTCATACACACATACACACACACACACACATACACACACATACACACATACACACACATACACGCATACACACACATACACACATATGTACTGCATAAAATAAACATGTTATAATTGAGATGCTGTCAACAAAAGAAAACCCCAGTATTGAGTCCATGCAGCCAGTTAACAAATGTTTAATGGCTTTCACTGAGTGCTAGGTACTATGTGGGAATATATGTCAGAATAGCCTCTACTGTGGAAGTAGATAGCATAATGGTTATGCAAAGAGACTCTCATGCCTGAGGCTCCAAAGTCCTAGGTTCAATCCCCTGCACCACCATAAATTAGAGCTGAGCAGTGCTCTGGTTAAAAAAAAAAATAGCCTCTACTAAAGAGAAGCTGATTGTGTGAAAGAAATGATAAATTGGGCTGAAGAGACAGCATAATGTTTATGCAAAAGATTTTCATGTCAGAGGCTTTGAGGTCCCAGGTTAGATACAAAGCACTAATATAAGCCAGAGCTGAATAGTACTCTGCTGTCTGTCTGTCTGTCGATCAATCTATCTGTCTGTCTGTCTATCTATCTATCATCTCTGTATCTTCTCAAATTTCTCATTAAATAAATAAAAATTAAATATTATATATTTTAAAAATGATAAATTGATGTGAATTCAATAGATTTTACAAGGTATTATTGGAGCAGCAAGGAAAACTCAATGACTATCTCTGGGTGTGGAAAGGCTTCACAAAAGAAATGTCATTTAATTAAGATCCTTAAGAATAAATGTATGGGGGGGGGGGCTGTGTGGTGGTGCACCAGGTTAAGCCCACATAAAAGGATGCACAAGGATCTGTGCAAACATCCAGGTTCAAGCCCCAGGCTCCCCACCTGCAGAGAAGCAGGTCTGCAGGTGCCTCTCTCTCTCCCTTTCTATTTCCCCCTCTCAATTTTTCTCTGTCCTATCCAATAAAAATGAAAATGGCTGTCAAGAGCAGTGGACTCATAGTGCTGATACCGAGCTCCAGTATAACCCTGGAGTCAAAAAAGAATAAATATGGGGAGTCAGGGGTAATTGAAGCTTTCACCCAGAAATAAATGTTAAATCTTAGCGGACTACTTTAAAAACTACCAGTTTGGGAGTCGGACGGTAGCACAGTGGGTTAAGCGCATGTGGCACAAAGCACAAGGACTGGTGTAAGGATCCCAGTTTGAGCCCCCGGCTCCCCACTTGCAGGGGAGTCGCTTCACAAGCGGTGAAGCAGGTCTGCAGGTGTCTGTCTTTCTCTCTCCCGTCTTCCCTCCTCTCTCGATTTCTCTCTTTCCTACCCAACAACAACGACATCAATAACCACATGTTAAACAACAAGGGCAACAAAAGGGACAGTCAATAAATTAATTAATTAATTAATTAATAGAATAAATATATGTGAGAACAAGGAAGTAAAAGTCATAATAAGTACTCGGAAGGTAGACAACCTCAGTTATATTATGATTCCCTGTATCTCTTACCAGTTACCGGGACATCATGGCTGCGATTCTTGAAAACAAAGGCCTTGATGATCTAAACCGGAAAGCTATACATTTGCTTGAGTCTATTGAGTTCACTGTAATTTACTAGATGAAATCCTTTCTTTGGTTATGTACAAAGGTCATGGAAGGCATTGACATGTAATGATCTAGGAAGACAAATGTTTCTCGCTGGTCTTTCCTTTAGTCATCTGTTATTTGGAGTCTCTTTAAACTGCACCAACTTTAATCTTTAGACTATGCACAGGGCAACACACATGAATGTCAAGTCTCTTTGATGTCAAACTAATGGGTGTCAAGTTTAATTCTGTGGTACTTTGATAAAAGAACTAAGAGCAGGTTCATGAAAACAACCACTCTACTTGAGAAAAGGCATTTCAATGGTAATCAGTGAAGCTAACAATGTGGTTAAGCCTGGCCTAGTGAGAAATGAACATATCACTAAATGAACACTTCTAGTGGATAGTTTGTTTTTTTCAACCCCAAATACATTTAGTGACTTAGTACTACTTGAGATATTATTTGAGGCAAGTCAACTGATAAAGAAAATATTTAACATTTTCATGTCACTCAAAAATACCAAGTTTGGTATCATGAAAAGTTGTGGGAGTGTAGTAGTGAGGGGTACACAACTTTGTCAATGGAATCGGTGTCACAGGATTGTCCACTTTTAAGTTGTCCATTTTAGATTCTACCAGCAGTAAGTAAATCATTCATTGGGAATTTTTTTCCTTGTAACCCCAATATTGACAAAGATTCTTATTCTCAGCATTTCCCTAGGAGAATATTTGAAGAGCTCATCTGATTATCTAGTTAAAACCTACACATATGTACTGTCTTATATTCAAAGAGAACCAATTTTCTTTTTATATTCTCATTAGGACGGTTTCCTTTGTTTTTTTATAGACTTTCCGAAATGATTTCAGTTCATATGGCTTTCATGTATGAACTAGATTTGTACACCTCTAAGTTCAGAGACTAAACTCTGTGTAAGACCTGAGCTAAGCCATAACCACTGAAGAGTCAGAGACTTTAGTGAGGAATCATATAGCCACTAACACTGAGCAAAGCTGTTGGCTAATGTCAAGGTGTGTTTCACAGACATGATTTCAGGCCGCCCAACGAGTTCTCAAAGCAGGTAAGAAAGACATGAGCAAGTTTTCAGATGCTCTTGGAGGGGGAGATCTAGTAGAATACAGGTCCAAGACGGATGACAGAAGACCTAGTGGGGGTTGTATTGTTATGTGGAAAGCTGAGAAATGTTATGCATGTACAGACTATTGTATTTACTGTCAAATGTAAAACATTAACTCCCCAATAAAGAAATAAAAAAAAATTGATGGAGCCCCGCCCTATTAGGGAAGGAGAGAGGCAGGCTGGGAGTATGGGTCAACCTGTCAACACCCATGTTCAGCGGGGAAGCAATTATAGAGCCAGACCTTCCACCTTCTGCACCCCACAATGATCCTGGGCCCATACTCCCAGAGGGACAAGGAATAAGGAAGCTATCAGGGGAGGGGATTTGGATATAGAGCTCTGGGGGTGGTCACTGTGTGGAAATGTAGCCCCTCTTATCCTATAGTATTGTCAATATTTCCATTTTATAAATAATTTTTTTTTTTAATTGATGCGGTAGAGGACCTAAGTCCTGCTGGTGGAATAAGATGATGTTTTGGTTGAGGATGAGATGTACTGTATCCCCCTATCTGGGGGGGATACAGAAATGTACCCTGTGACTACAAAAATTCTGTAAATCAACTTTCCCCTGATAAAGTGAGAGTGAAATTTGATTTAAAAAAACTGATGGTGCCACTTCTGCTACAGTAGGAAAACAATCAATTTCAGCTCAGAAATTCTAATCATACCTGTGGGAAAGTGAGAGACATTTATACGCATACTGTGCAGTCAGCATCCTGTGATATGAATTATTTCATATTTCACACTTCATTTCTACTTCTAATAACATTTTGCACTTAAGAAAATTGTAGCATCCCCTGTTAACAAAAGTACTTCAAAGACTGTATTTATAACCTGGAAAATCACCAGAATTTCCATGAACAAAGCTGTGTTTCTGCAATGAACATAAGGAGATTGTATGTTGAAGTTCCATACATTGCTACACACTGGACCACCACTTGAGATGATGAAACTCAACACTTCACAGTAATGGACAAAATCCACACACACACACACACACACACACACATTTAATCTGTTCTTTTATATCTATAAGCAAGTATTCAGAGTGAAAAAAACATGGATGGATAGCTAGCCTGTAACATGAATTAATACCATAACGAGGGGAGCCAGGGAAGTCTCTCAGTAGTAGAGCAGATGCATGTCTTACATGCATGGGGTCCTCGATTTGATCCCCGACACTGCATGTCATGGAACAGTGCTCTGTTCTGTCTGTCTGTCTATCCATCCGTCCATGCATCGATCCATCCTTCCATCCAGGCAAGAAGAAAAGAGGAGCCTGGCAGTGACACACACGGTAGAGTGCACACATTACAATGCCCAAAGACTGGAGTTCAAATCCCAGGCCTCCACCTGCAGGGGAGAGAAACCTCATGAGCTGAGAAGTAATGTCTCTCCCTCTTCCTGTCCCTCTCCCTCTTGGTCTATTTTCCCCTCTCCTCTTCCCTCTCTATGAGAGAAAGACTCTTGGAAATGGTGAGTTAGCTGTGCAGGCACTGAGACCTAGTGATAAATAAGCCTGTTGCCAATAAAAAAGAAGAGGAGGAGGAGGGAGAGGAGGGTAGAAGAGGAAGAAAAGCTTGCAAAAGAAAAATAATTGCAGATTATAAACAAAAAGAGCTTGATTTGAGATTCACACTTTTACTCCAAGTTGTGCAATTTGAGAACTCCCAACTCATCACCTCACAGGATTGCTTAGAAGTTCCACATATGAGAAAGTGCTTAGTAAAAATGCAGCATTATTGTCAGATAAAGAAGAGACTGCAGAAACTGGGAAAGGGCTTAACGATGTCCTTTTTGGTCACCACCAGGCCACCCCATCACCTGGGGCCTCAGTCAGGGAATCCTTGGATTCCTACATAGATATGATAGGCCTAGACCTCTAACAGATCCCTCTCTCCACTGTCACTGTTCACTTCCACAAGGAATGTCATCATAGCCCTTCTGAGGGTCTCTCCAGGACTATGCCCTCACTATAAAGTAGCAAATGGTAGGGGCTTCTCTCTGAAGAGAGGCTGGGCCAGCCTACTCTGCCACTTGAGGAACACTGGTCCTGAAATGAGTGCAGCCTAGAATGTTCCCAGCTGGGACCATGGGATGTGAGCTCAGACTGAGAGGAACTCAGAGGATATACAACCTCTTGTGTTAAATATGAACATACATGGGCCCTGGATCAAACTGATGTGGTAAACAGTTAGTTGTATTTCTATATTCTTTTCGAATTTGAGAGCTACCGTCTGCCCTAGTCCAACTTTCTAGTTCTATTCTCAACTGACTACCAAATAATATTTTTAGTCCACTTCCATGTTAATTGTCAAGCTCAAGCAAAGATTACTAAGAAAAAGGCCCCTAGGAACATACTAAAATAGACCTAGTAGCTTCTTTTTTAAAAAAAAATAAACCATATTCTTTTTAAAATTACATTTATTTATTGGCTAGAGATAGCCAGAAATTGAGAGGGAAGGATAGACAGAGAGGGAGAGAGACAGAGATACCTGCAGCCTTGGTTCATCATTTGTGAAGCTTTCCCCCTGGGGACTGGAGGCTTGAACATGGGTCCTTGCGCACTGTAACCTATGAGTCCAACCAGGTGCACCACCACTCAGCCCCGACTTTGTAGCTTTGTACCACCCTTAAATCCCTATTCTCACCTGCTCTGTTCCTACTTTCTGGTTCCTGTTTATTAAATAAACATTTTTTTTCCAGCTTCATATCTTAAATGCCTTTCAGACACCAAGTCACAGATGCTATGATAATAACATCCTGAACTCCCTGGGAAAATGACCTCATCACTGAGTCCTGGAACCTCGCCTCTCCAGGGCCCTACCCCACGAGGGAAAGATAGAAAAAGGCTGGGGGTATGGCTCAAACTGCCAATGGCCATGTCCAGCAGAGAATCAATTACAGAAGCTAGAGCTCCCACCTTCTGCATCTCAGAAAGAATTTTGGTTCACACTTGCAGAGAGGGAGAGGAATGTTAGGGGAAGATAATCAGAGAGTTCTGAAACCCAATTCCATCATGACCCAGAGAGAGAAGAGGGGGAAAAAAAAGGCATATGAAAGTAGTGTAGAGGGAGTCGGGTGGTAGCGCAGCAGGTTAAGCGCACGTGGCGCCAAGCGCAAGGACCGGCGTAAGGATCCCGGTTCAAGCCCCCGGCTCCCCACCTGCAGGGGAGTCGCTTCACAAGCAGTGAAGCAGGTCTGCAGGTGTCTATCTTTCTCTCCCCCTCTCTGTCTTCCCCTCTTCTCTCCATTTCTATCTGTCTTAACCAACAACATCAATAACAACAATAATAATAACTACAACAATAAAACAAGGGCAACAAAAGGGAATAAATAAATAAGGATTTAAAAAAAGAAAGAAAGAAAGCAGTGTAGATGTGACTTATAAAGGAAGAGAAGACAGGACTATAGAAAAAAAGGACTATAGGGTGCCAGGCGGTAGCACAGCAGGTTAAGAGCACATGATGTGAAGCACAAGGATCCCAGTTCAAGCCCCCTAGTTAGGAAATCCTTAGATTCCCATACACATATGATGGGCCTTGACCTCTAAAGGGTCCCTCTCCCCACCACCACTGGTCGCTTCCATAAGGAACAGCATCTGTGGGCCCTCTCCAGGGCCTCATCCTCACCGTAAAGCAATGATGGTAGGGACAGTCCCAGTCTCCGAAGGGAGGCTGGAGGTTTCCTGCCCCGCCACTCGAAAAAGACTGGTCCTGAAATGAGTGCAGCCTGCAACGTTTCCAGCTGTGACCATGAGCTATAAGCTCGGACCAACAGGGCCTTGGAGGTTACACAGGCTCTGGTGACATATACATATATATATACATCACCTTTTTTGTTTTTTAAGAGTAGAACAAAAGCTGCAAAAATTTATCTAGAACCAGAAAATGCCCACAACTGCCAAAGCAATCTTGAGAAAAAATAAAAATAAAATAAAATAAAACTGGAGGCATCACACTCCAAGATCTCCAACTACATTATTGGGCCACTGTAACCAAAACGACCAGGTACTGGAGCAGGTGAACTTTTCTGGGTTCATCATGGGGGTTCCACTGTTCCGAGCTGGTATTTTTTTTTTCAGAGTGAGACAGAAGCAGAGAGACAAAGAAAGCCACCAAAGCACCAAACATCCTCCAGTGTGTATGTGTGGGTGGCAGAGGAAGGACTCGAACATCTGTCGGGCTTATAAGGAAGCAGGTGCACTCTCCAACAAGTTGTTCTACCTTGGAACTAACCCTCTTAGTGAGTCAAACCAATTTAGTCAGCACTGCAGCGACCACATGCCAGATTCCAAATGAGGGAGCGGCAACAGCGAGCACGCACACGGCTTCTGCGACCAGAAGGAAGGAGTCTAAAGTCACAGTCCTGTCTCCCTGGAGCCCTGGGATCTGGGTTTAAGTTGCTTATCCTAAATAAGATAGTGCAGTAGAAGCTGGCAGGCCGTTTGGTAGGATGGCAGTGAGCACCTGGAAATGTATCATTATTTGCCTCTTTACATATGTATGGCGGCACCGAGAGGTAATGCCTGTTTACTCTGCACTGAAATAATACGATTAATTGCATTTAATGCTCATCGCAGCCCTGCCAAGCAATTATCAGGGGCCCTTCACAGATGGGAATGTGAGTTCACCTGCTTTTTTGCCTTTGTTCTTTAACTGTTCCTCTGGTGGTTTTTCCAGATTCGCAGGGCTCCACCTATCAAGCACAGGAGTTCAGAGGCAGTGCGAGGAAAGAAAAGCAAGTGCTGGGGTCATCGGAGTGGGGTGTTTGGGGAGCCTCTATCCCTGTTTATTTTAATCAGCTCCAGATGAACTGCTGGGCCTGCAAACAGGCAGGCTCAACCTGAGTCAACAGCCAGCAAGGGTACCCACGCTGCCAGGCTCCAGCCAGCTGTTTCTTTTGAACTGGTTTGGACGCCAAATCTACAAAGCTGCTCCACAGAGCTGTTTTCCCAAACAGACCTGGGGTCAAGGGGCAGCCCCACAGCCCACTCCTCCCTTTGGCTCCTGTTGTTTCAGCCCAGGGGGTGATTTCCATGCCAGCAAGCAGCCCTTTTGTATCTCCGCGGCTCTGTCTCTGGGCTGCATCAGCTCAAGTGTGCTCGCTCTCTCCTGTCTGGCTGCCACCTCTCAGGCCAGGATAACAACTGGCTGTTGTAAACGCAGAGAGTGCGGTTGTGGTTCTGCTGTGGGAGCACGTTGGGGGACTCGATGCCTTGGATCTGCAACTTTTGCATGTTTGTGGCACTGCTCTCATCGGCCAAGTAGCAGTCCTGTATGCGGCCGGTGAGACAGCTGCCCTGGACAGCGCACCTGCTTTGCGATGTACACGAACCAGCTTTGGGCCTGGTCCCCAATGCCGTGGAGGGAAGCTTCGGTACTATGGTATCTTTCTTCCTCTCCCTCTCCCTCTCTCTCTCTGAAAAACATCAGCCCAGAGCAGTGAAATCCTAGCAATAGCCAAGGGAAGGAATGGAGGGAGGGAAAGGAAGAAAGAGTCCTGCATGACACTCGGTATCCGAGCGCTTCCCTGCATCCCACTGAACAGGGAGAAGTTTCAGTGCTATGGTGTCATCCCCTCTCTCCCTATCTCTATCTTAAAAAAAAAAAAAAAACAAAGTTGGCTTGGATTGGTGAAACCCTAGTGATGACAAAAGATAAAATACTTTCTTTTCAGGAGTCAGGCAGTAGCGCAGTGGGTTAAGTGCACGTGGCGCAAAGTGCAAGGACGGGCTTAACTAAGGATCCCGGTTCAAGCCCCTGGCTCCCCACCTGCAGGGGAGTCGCTTCACAGGCGGTGAAGCAGGTCTGCAGATGTCTGTCTTTCTCTCCCTCTCTCTGTCTTCCCCTCCTCTCTCCATTTCTCTCTGTCCTATCCAAGGACAACGATAGCAATAACAACAACAATAACTACAACAAGGGCAACAAAAGAGAATAAATAAATAAATGCTTTCTTTTCTTTGTTATTATTATTTTGTTATTGCCACCAGGATTATTGCTGGGGCTCAGTGCCAACACTATGAATCCACCACTCTGGTGGCCATTCTTGCTCTTTTTTTAATTTTTGTTTCAATTTTATTTCACAAGACAGAAATTGAGAGGGGAAGGGAGATAGAGAGGGGGAGAGAGAGAGAGAGAGAGAGACCTACAAACCTGCTTTACTGCTTGTAAAGTATCCCTCTGCCACAGCCCCTGCAGGTATTGAATGGGGGCTAGAACCATGTGCCCTGAACTGGGTCTGGGTACACCATCACCTGGTCCCCAAGATACTTTCTGAATCTCGGTTTAGATAACAGAGACCCGGGGATCAAAGAATGTGTCCTAACTTTCTGGGCTCCGCTTTCACCATGCCAGGAACAGAAAGCTGAGAAGCACACGTGTCAGCAGATGGTCAGCAACTACACTTCAGAGGGAAACTCCTCCCACATCGCTCCACACTCATACCTGTACCTGTCTCAGACAACGCAGGGCTCCATGACTCAGCTCAGCAGCATCCACACTGTCAGACTGATGTGCCTCTCTCCAGGACTAGCCTGGGGACTTACTCAGAAGGCTCTTTCATGTTGATAAGAAATCCTTTGTTTGGCTTTGTATGTTAACTCTCTTTTCAGCCACCAGGTTCCAGATGCCAGCAGGATGCCAGCCAGACTTCCCTGGACTGAAGACCCCAACAATGTGTCCTGGAGCTCCGCTTCCCCAGAGCCCCACCCTACTAGGGAAAGAGAGAGGCAGACTGGGAGTATGGATTGACCTGTCAATGCCCATGTTCAGTGGGGAAGCAATTACAGAAACCAGACCTTCCACCTTCTGCATCCCACAATAACCCTGGGTCCATACTCCCAGAGGGTTAAAGAATAGGAAAGTTCTCAGGGGAGGGGATGGGATACGGAGTTCTGGTGGTGGGAATTATGTGAAGTTGTACCCCTCTTATCCTGTGGTTTAGTCAATTTTCCCTTTTTATAAATAAACATTTTTTAAAATAATTAATAAATTATATATATATACATATATATATATAAAATATATATATCCTCAAGAAATCAAGAGCAGTACTACTTGGGCCATCTCCAAAGTAGATCCATCCCCGTCTAAGGAAAATGTGGAAAGCTCCTGGGAACCTATGTAAAGAAGAACCCAAAGTGCCATGGATTTTTTTTCTATTTTGTTTTCAGATAGTGACACAGAGACAGAAAAAGAGAGAATGGAACCACAGCACCAAAACTTCTTTCAGTGCGGTGGGGGCCAGGCTGGAATCTGGATCATTCATCTGGCAAGACAGCACACAACCCTAGTGAGCTATTTCACTGGCCCTGACTTGACTTGCCATAGCACTGGCCACAGTTAACCACTCTGGTTTCTTTCTTCCTTTCTTTCTTCCTTTCTTTCTTTCTTTCTTTCTTTCTTTCTTTCTTTCTTTCTTTCTTTCTTTCTTTCTTTCTTTCTTTCAATGTTTATTTATAGAATGGAAATACTGACAAGACCATAGGATAAGAGGGTACAATTCCTCACAGTTCCCACCACCAGAACTCCATATCCCATCCCCTCCCCCTGACAGCTTTCCTGTTCTTTATCCCTCTGGGAGCATGGACCCAGGGTCATTGTGGGATGCAGAAGGTGGAAGGTCTGGCTTCTGTAATTGCTTCCCCACTTCTTCTTCTAGCATTTGCCCTTCTTCCATAGCCAGTCAACAGCGTCAGGTTGAGCCTGATGTAAAGTTTCGAGACCTCCTTCCCCACTGAACGTGGGCATTGACAGGTCGATCCATACTCCCAGCCTGCCTGTCTCTTTCCCTAGTGGGGCAGGGATCTGGGGAAGCAGGGCTCCAGGACACATTGTTGGGGTTGTCTGTCCAGGGAAGTCTGGTTGGCATCATGCTAGCATTTGGAACCTGGTAGCTGAAAAGAGTTAACATATAAAGCAGAACAAGTTGTTGACTAATTATGAACCTAACTGGAATAATGAACCTAATGGAATATTGCAGATGAAGATATGGGTGTCTCCATTTTGCAAATAGCTAGGAGGTCTTAAGAATGCTGCTTCTCCTCCCTGCCTCTGCTTTGGCTCCTGTTAGGCTCCTCCTCCTGCCCAAATGTGGCAATTCCCTGGGGCAGAGTCCTTCTGGAATCTCTCTGCTTCCAACTCTGTAAGTTCCTACACAGTGACCTCACACATTCCCTCTACTTTAAATAGCATACCAGCCACTCCCGAGGGTCTAACTGCAGCCCAGAAGTCTTCTTCTGACTCCAGACTCACTGACTTAATCACCTGCCATGTCTTCTCTAAGGCTGACTCACAGGCCTCTGAAACTTACACCTCCAGCTGAATTCCTGTTCTCCGGGCACTGGTTCCTTGACCCATACTCGTCTTCTGGGTGAAGGCTCTGTGTGAATGGACAGGGAGACCTTCTCCAGCTCTGAGCTGCCGCCACACAGCCCAGCCTCATTAACCCCAATGCTAGTAACACAACTCTCCTACTCAGACCATAAGCTGATAACGTCGCCTAGAATGACTGGGGAGTCCTCCTAAACGCCGGTTTCCCTCACTTTACCCATAGGCCTACCTCCTTCTCATTCCCACCCCTGGCTCATCTGTTGCTGAATCACTGCTTCAGCCTTCCCATCACTATCACTACGCTGACTCTTGCCCCTCCCAGCCTTTCTCCTGAACAACCCCAGAGACTTCTGCAAGTCCAAATGGAAGCCTGTGTCTCCACACATATCTGAAAACCCTCCGAATGTCTGCACTGAGAATCTACAGCTAAGTCTGTGATCTTGAGCGGATGACGTTTGTAAATGCCTAGGTGCTATTTCTGTCGCTGATGTATATCGAGTTATGAGATTTTACATAAACACACAGTTATACATACACATACATGCACACACATATATATGGAGGTGTAACGTGTGTATTTCCCACCCAGAGAGAGAGAACAGAATATTTTCCGCACTCCAGAAAAATGTCCCTGCCCTGTCCCTCTGTCTCCACAGGCAACCACCCTTCTAGACTCTATTACAATGGATTAGCTTTGCCAGATCTTGGCAAAGAACATTTTTTCCCCCTTTAATACAAACTCTTCAAATGTTCCTGCAAAGTAATGAGCAGTCAGCTTCAAGAAAATAACACCCCGGAGTCTCCTGAAATCAACTGTCCAGCTCCAAAGTCTCAACCCCACCACCACCACCAGAGAACTTATTCATTAGCAAGTGAGAATGAAATCCGTAGACCCCTCCAGAGTAAGCTGTCTTCCTGAGCCTGTCCCCTGGGCATTTATTTAGGAAGATATGGGAACCTGCTATTTCTACTTCCAGGCTCTGAGCCCATCTGGGGAACTAATCTGCTAGGCAAATCCAGTCACAGAGAGTATTCTTTCCATTCAAAGAGGGACTTCAAAGTGACAATAATGTGACACCAGGGGCAAAGTGTACAGTTACAGTCTTAATAGAGGAAAAGGACGTTATCAGCTTATGGTCTTAGTAGGAGAGTTGTGTTACAAGCATTAGGGATTAATGAGGCTGGGCTGTGGTGGGCAGCTCAGAGCCGGAGAAGGTCTCCCTAGCCATTCACACAGAGCCTTCACCCAAAGACCACAGCAAGGCTCCTCTCAAGGCACAGCCCCTTTACTGTCCCTCCCTCCATAATAAGGACTTAGTCCCAAGCATGCCTGTTCTGTTCTGTCACCTGAATTCAAAAAGACATCTGTCTCAGGGTTTGGAATTTCAGACGCCTTTGAGGGTGAGGCAAAAGCAGAGGCTCTGACTTAGTTTCGCCCTATGGATGGACCCAAGTCACCCTCTCTCCCTACCTGCGCCCCCACTCCCCCGAGGACTGAGAAGAAGAACTTACAGCCTTGGTCCAGCTGGTGACACACTCAGCTGAGCACACATGACACAGTGCACAGGGACCCGGGTTTAAGCCCCCAGTCTCACCTGTGGTGAAGCAGGGCTGCAGATGTCTCTCTTTCTCTCTCTCTCTCCCACCTCCTCTCTTTCTTTGTCTCTATTCAGTAAATAATAGATAAATTATTTATTTGTTTATTTATTTGTTTGTTTATCGACACCTGCAGACCTGCTTCACCACCTGTGAAGCGACTCCCCTGCAGGTGTGAGCCAGGGGCTCAAACCGGGATCCTTAGACCGGTCCTTGCGCTTTGCACCACGTGCGCTTAACCGCTGTGCTACCGCCCGACTTCAGTAACAGATAAAATTTTTTTAAAAAACGAAACCCTACAGCCTTAAAATGGGATCAGAAGGTTGGCAAACTAGCTCAGTTGGATAGTGTGCTGCTTTGCTGTGTGTGAGAGCAAGTTCGACCCAGCCCCTACCTCATGAAAGGAGGCTTCTCTCTTATTTTGCCTATCTCTATCTCTTAAGAAAAATGGGACTGACTGCAAGTATTTTAGAAACTTTTCCAAAGTTTGGGAGAATTGACAAAAAATGAACTCACCAAGCATCCCTGAGACCAGCGAGCTGTTTGTTCTGCATCTTTGATGTAGTCCAATCAAATGTCACATCCATCTGCGTTGAAATCTGAGCTGGTTAAGTAACAGGTGTGAGGAAGTCAGGCGGTAGCGCAGCGGGTTAAGCACACATGGTGCAAGTGCAAGACCAGACTAAGGATCCTGGTTCGAGCCCCCAGCTCCCCACCTGCAGGGGAGTCGCTTCATAAGCGGTGAAGCAGGTCTGCAGGCATCTATCTTTCTCTCCCCCTCTCTGTCTTCCCCTCCTCTCTCCATGTCTCTCTGTCCTATCCAACAATGATGACATCGTTAACTACAACAATAAAACAACAAGGGCAACAAAAGGGAATAAATAAATAAGTAAATAAATAAATAAATATTAAAGTTAAAAAACAAAAGAAGAAGAAGCAGGTGTGGATTTTGAAAGCACAATTCCCAATACCTGTAGGGCACTCAGAAAACATCTACAGCTTGGTTTGAGCCTGGGTATCTTAAAAACAAACAAAAACACTGTGATTCAGCAGCAGGAGACACTTCCTCTGGTGAAGCACCCACTTCACTAAGCAGAAGGAGCTGGACTTGAACTCTTGGCACCACACAGGAAAGCCAAGCTGAGGGAGAACTTCAAGAGTGGTCTCTCTCTCTCTCTCTCTCTCTCTCTCTCTCTCTCTCTCATCTTTGAACAGGCATGAAGTCCCAGTAAAGCCCAGAGGCAAAAAGAAGAAGAAGGAGGAGAAGGATGAGGAAAAAGATGAAAACAATGTCTAAATTTGTGCTACTTTGTTTTGCCTCAAGTCACAGGAAGCAGGACCGCCATGGCACACACCACCTTCTCTCCTCTGACAGAGAGGGAGAGACGCCATAGCACTGTTCCACTGTTTGTGAAGTTCCTTCAAGAAGCTGCTTCCCTGCGACGGCCAGGGGTCAGGGAGGGGCTCAAACCTGGGTCATGTACAGGGTGCAGAGTGAACTCTACCAGGTGAGCTAGCTCTGAGTTCCAGTGAAAAAGTCCTTGAGAAGCTGAATTGTGCGCCAACCATATGAGACTGGATATATATTTCCACAGGTGAGCTTTCAGATAAGACCCCGCTCTGACTCACAAGCGACTAGAGTATTGTTAAGAGACCTTGAATCAAAAATCCACCCAAGTCACCCCCTGCCCACAGAAATAACAAAAATCTATGGGATAACAAGAATCTGTTTTCTTTCTTCCTTCCTTCCCTCCTTCATTTTGCTCTCCCTTTCTTTTTCTTCTTGCTATCATTGAGGCTGATTTTTTTCTTTTTTCTTTTATTTAAACATATTTTAAAATGTTTTAATTATCTTTATTTATTTGATAGAGACAGTCAGAAATTGAGAGGGAAGGGGCGAGATGGGGAGATAGGGAGAGAGACAGAGAGACATCTGCAGCACTGCTTCACCACTTGTGAAACTTTCCCTCTGCAGGTGGGGACTGGGGGCTTGAACCTGAGTCCTTGCGCATTGTAACAGGTGTGCTCAATCAGGCCACCACCCAGCCCTGGGCTGATTTTTTCCCATAGAAACAAAGAGGAAGGGAGATAACACAGCATGGAAGCTTACCCCAGTGCAGTGAGGGCTGAGCTGGACCCTGAGTTGGACCCGTGGCAAAGCAGATGCACTATCAAGGGGAGCTATTTTGCTGGCCCTACACATTCGTTGCTCAACAACAGGTGAGTGGCTGAGAAAGTTTTGGTGTATATATAGGAATACTACTCAGCTATGAAAAATGAGGAATTCACATTCTTCACTTCATCTTGGATGGAGCTGGAAGGAGTGAGATCAGCCAGAGAGAGAAGGATGAATAAAGGGCTCAGGGAAGGGCGGGAGGGGGAGTGAGGGGGCTTTCAGGTCCTGGAGTGTGATGGGAGAGGAGGACTTAGGCAGGGGGTTAGAATGTTTTGTAGAAATCTGAGAAATTTACACATGTACACTGTATTTTAAACCATGAATCTCCCAACAACAACAACAACATGTTGCTTTAAGCCACCCACATGGGGCAGGCTGCTATACAATGAGAGATAACTAATACAATGTCCTTTCTCCCTACTGAAAATCTAGCTTAAAAACAAATACCAGAAGTTCACTCACAGTCAACAGGTTGAGAAGGAAGCCGTTAGCAACTAAAATAGAAATTCTTTCTAAAAACAAACCCTTAGGCCATTTTCGTTTCCTAAAATGGACGCTAAATGAATCCACACAAGAGGGGCCAGGCAATGGTACATTCAGCAAAGTACACAAGTTGCCATGCACAAGGACCTGGGTTCAAGACCCACCCCTAGCCCCATCTGCAAGAGGGAAGCTTCATAAGTGGTGGAGCAATAACCCTGGTGGTGAAAATGAATGAGTCAATGAATGAATCCGCACAAGAAACTGTGTAATATAAAGGAGAGGGGAAAGAAAAGAAAAAGGATAGAAGGAAAGTTAAAACATGTCAAGGGACTGAAGAAAAACTGCAAAGTTGGTTTAACTTTTAGATCTTATTAAATCTGCTAGATGCGTGTTAGCATTCACAGCTCATTGGCTTTTATTCAGAATTCTATAAATAGGCACTGTATGAGTCTTGATAAATGGCTTAAAATCCTGGTCAACTTCTATAAAGAAACTAGCTGGCAAATCCCCAGAAGTGAGTGAAGGTACTGACTTTCCCTCTCCCTCCGCACTCCCACGGTCCTAGCCCTTCTCTTAGTCTTTCCCTTGGCCCTGGGTATATAAAATCTGCTCTCCTCTCTGATCACGTAGCTCTGGCTCTCCTGAAAAAACAAACCGAAGCTATCTGGGACTCCCTGATTCCTGCTCAGTTCCATTCAGTCCCTGCCCAGGGTCAGAGGTGTCAGGGTTGATGGCAGTCAGTCAGACTCAGCCAGGGACAGACAGACCTTATCTCCCTGAGCAGTAGGATTTTGTTTTTGTTTTTGAATACACCAGCATTTAATTCCCTAGTTATACATGGAAACATAGGGACCTGCCACAAATCTAATAAATCCAGAAAGTACAGACAGCCCAGAGCTATGATAAGTAGACAATAGCCAATACAATATTTTTTAAAAATGTATGTGTGTGTGTGTGTGTGTGTGTGTGTGTGTGTGCACTCATGCGCACACGAGGGTTGAGGGCCGCATTCTATATGACCTACACAGTCCACAGGAAAATAAAGGCAAGTTTGAAATTCCAGTGAGGGTTGATCATGGGGAATGCATATTTCAGTAACTGGCAATTTTCACCAAACACTGCTGCTTTATAAGTAATCAGTTGCTTTGTGCCTTTCTTTCTTTTTTTCTTTTTTTTTTTACTTTTTAAAAAATTTTTATTCCCTTTATTTATTGGATAGACAGCCAGAAATCAAGCGGGAAGGGGAGATAGAGAGAGACAGGGAGACAACTGCAGCCCTGTTTCACCACTTGTGAAACTTTCCCCCTGCAGGTGCAGACCAGGGGCTCAAACCCGGGTCCTTGTGCACTGGAACATGTGCGTTTAATCAGGTGCGCCACCACCCGGCCCCTCTTTGTGTCTTTCTAAACAGCCTTCAGCTAGAGAGTTAGGTCAGGTTCTTCTGGGCCCAGCTAGCTACACATCCAGGCCAGTGCCACCTGATAAATCCTTCCGTCTGCCTCTCTGTCTGGCATGATGGTGTTTTCAGTTGGTTTGTCCACTAATAACATTTCTGAGTCCCCCAAAAGATGAAAAGTTGATAATGGAAGGTGAAAAGAAATCCAAGATAATAATCTGTGTCTCTTCAGACTTCAGTTCTGAAAATAATCTCTCTAATATTTAATTATTCTGTGTAAGTAGGGGGGATTTAAATCCCTATTTTCCTGGAGAAAGGAGAATTACAAAAGACACTGAGAACCACTACTCTGGATATGAGACTCCTCAATGAGCACGTGTGGTCAAGAAGGAGCAGAGGAAAAGTAGGGGTCAGACCCGCAGACTCTGAGTGAAAGAACTCTGACAACACCATCATTCCCAGAGCCGTGCGGGCGCTGAAGCAGGTGCAGCAGAGAAGTCCCCAGGGCAGTTTACAGAATCACAAACTCTTATCTTGAAGTCAGAAGACGCTCCTCTGGTGTCCTCTTCATACACAATTACTACTGGTACCACCTTAAAGGAGAAAAACTACTCACTACTTGAGGCTTATTTATTTGTTTTTTCATCACTGGGGCATCACACCTAGGAAATTTCACCGCTCCTGACAGACTTTTTCAGAGAACAAGAGAGAGACAGAGACAAAAGGAGAAAGGGAGAGAGCTATCACAGCATCACTTACCCCTGACTCTGTGACACTCTCAGAGTTTGAACATCTCCCAGGTAAGCCGTCTCTCCAGATCCCCACGTAAAAAGAATGAGAATCGGAGTGGTGTAACTTGTAAAGCACACACATCACAGTCAGCAAGGACCTGAGTTCAAGCCCCCACTCCCCACCTGCAGGGGGGGGGGACTGTCTCTCTGTCTCTATGTCCTCCTCCTTTCTCAATTTCTCAATTTCTCTGTCTCTCTGCAAAATAAATAAATAAATATTTTTTTAAAGAATGACAATATCAGCTCCACAAGGTCACTGCAGTAAGTAAACGAGATAATAGCAGTGAATTACACTGACAGGTAAACAAAAGAAACAATAAATCAAAACAAGGGGCTACAAAAAGTCTAGTGTCATCTCACTCCAAACTACCGCTCATTAACATTTCAAGAAGTTAAGACCCTGCCAATCAGTTCAGGTCTGGTCAGGCCGAGTCTCAGCCTTCCATCATCCATATGATCTCAGCTAATCTCCAAATCAAATGGCAGGCGAGGCAGACAATTAACAACTAAAGCAGCTCACAGGTACACATAACTTTGCAGGCTAAGGCAGGACGGGGGGAAGTGAATAGAACTCATTTCACTGGCTTCCTTCTTAAACCTCCAGTAGTTCTTGAGTCAGGACTCCCCAGGATTTGCAACTCATCACTGGCCTAAAATATTCCGCCACAAATGACAGGCAATCTTTAGTGATTAATTGTCCCCTGATCCCCCAAAACACCTGCTGAAAAGCTGCTGAAATCACTGCAAGTCTCCGATTATAAGTCCTTCCTTCCCGTGGGCAATAAAATACAGATGTTCTCTCACCAGAGCAATGGGGAGGATTCATTCAAACAACATCAGTTAAAAAAAAAAAAAGTTCTATCTGAGAAATGAAATCAGAGTTTTAGCATCAGTGACGAAAACTTCTCTCTGTCTCTGTCTTTCTCTCCAACTCTTCCTATCTCTCTGTGTCTCACCACCCACTTATCATAAAGAAAGGAAGAGGGAGGCTGGGCAGTGGTATATTGGGTTAAACGCACATAGTGCAAAACACAAGGACTGGCTCAATGATCCTGGTTCGAGCCCCCAGTTCCCCACCTGCAGGGAGGGGCGGTCACTTCACAGGCGGTGAAGCAGGTCTGCAGGTGTCTATCTTTCTCTCCTCCTCTCTGTCTTCCCCTCCTCTCTCAATTTCTCTTCTACCAAACAATGACAACAGCAACAACAATAATGGGGGAAAGACAGCTACCAGGAGCAGAGGATTTGTAGTGCAGGCACAGAGCCACAGCAATAACCCTGGAAGCAAAAACAGAAAGAAGGAAGGAAGGAAGGAAAGAAAGAAAGAAAGAAAGAAAGAAAGAAAGAAAGAAAGAAAGAAAGAAAGAGAGAGAGAGGGAGGGAGGGAGGGAGGAAGGAGAAAAGAAAGAAAGGAAGGGAGGAAGGAAAGAAGGAAGAAGGGGGAGAGAGGGAGGGAGGGAGGGAATAGCTCTTAGAAGCAGTGAAGTTGTGCAGGCACTGAGGCCAGTGATAACCCTATTGGCAAAAAACAAACAAACAAAACTAGACACTAATACATTAACAGGTGCCTAAATTTAAATTTGTTGTTCTGAAGGATATTCCCAGGAAAGTGTACAGACGAGTTAGGAATATTGAATGGGCTGGTACGATTGGATTCTAAGAGTGAAGATTGGAGAAGATGGACCTACGAAACGGTGGAAAAGTGACATGAAGGTCAAGTGGTGAAGGGGGAGAGGGTCAGACAGAGGTACACTGGGTTAAGTGCACATAGTAGGAAGCCCAAAGACCCATGCAAGGATCCCAGTTCAAGACCCCGGCTCCCTACCTGCAGAGGGGGGGGTTCACTTCACAGGTGGTGAAGCCATTGTGCAGGTCTCTCTCTCTCACTCTCTCTCTCCTCCTATCTTCCCCTCTCCTCTCACTTTATTGTCTTATCCAGTAAAAGAGCAGTGGATTAGTGCAGGCACCTAGCCCCAACAATAACCTCAGAGGCAAAAAAAAAAAGAAAGAAAGAAAAAAAAAGGTCAGGTGGTGAAGGACAGAAAATAGAAAATTCTGCAAAATGAGACACTGAAGGCTGTTCAGTACATTGTCCAGATTTATGTTTTTAGCAAGAAAGCTTCAGAGACCACTGGAAAAAGCAATGAAGAAGGAAGCATCCCACTTAATAGCTACTTCAATCATCTGAAGGGGAAACAAAGAAAGGAAAAAAGGCTAAATGAAGGAGTTCAGGAGATAGATTTGAGATACATTCCCATCATGAAGTCAACAGACCCAAGTGACTACCGGATGTAAGGATACTAAGGAGACACTAGAGTAACTCCATCAAGTATTGGGTGAGTGTTGTTCCTATTGAGTGGTCAGAAGCCAGAAAATGAGGGGAAGTTTATAAGGGAATGCTTCTGTTATTGTGATCGGAACCCTGAAGGAGGTTAGCTGTGATTTGCTTAGCAAAGTGGGAGAACGTGCAGAAATGCCAGACTTCACTTGACCTCTTCCAGTTAAAATTTACTTTGATCTTTTACTGACCACCCCTCCATTATGCCCAGTACACCTTCAGCCATGATGCCTGTAACTCTCTAGTGCAAATGTGTCCGGTATTGCCTCACTAAAATTTAAGTTTCCAGAGAAAGAACATGCCAGGTACATAATATTGAATAGATTGTGTGTTTAACAAAGAAATAAATGAATGTGCAATGCAGAAGGAATGCAAAGCACATTGTTTGTTCTATGAGAAATATATGCTCATTTTCTCAAAATTCACTTATAGGTCAATAAAAATGTGTGTTTTTGTTTTACATTTACTATCAGAGCTGGCAGCAAAACACCTGGTAATAGAGGACATATTACACGGCTCAAGGATTTGGGTTCAAGCCCCCACTCCCCGCCTGCAGAGGCAAAGCTTAAGGAGTGAAGCAGTGCCAAGGGTGTTTCTCCCCCCGCCTCTGTCATTCTGTCTCTCTCTCTCTCTCCCTCTCTCTCTCCCTCTCTCTCTCCCTCTCCCTCTCCCTCTCCCCTCTCCTTTTCCCTCTCCCTCTCCCTCTCCCCTCTCCCTCTCCCCTCTCCCCTCCCCCTCTCCCTCTCCCTCTCCGTCAACCTCTCCCTCTCCCCTCTCCCTCTCCCTCTCCCTCTTCCCTCTCCCTCTCCCCTCTCCCCTCTCCCTCTCCCTCTTTCCTCTCTCCCTCTCCCCTCTCCCTCTCCCCTCTCCCTCTCCCTCCCCTCTCCCTCCCCTCTCCCTCCCCTCTCCCTCTCCCTCTCCCTCCCCTCTCCCTCCCTCTCCCTCTTTCCCTCTCCCTCCCCTCTCCCTCTCACTCCCCTCTCCCTCTCCCTCTCCCTCCCCTCTCCCTCTCCCTCTCCCTCTTTCCCTCTCCCTCTCCCTCTTTCCCTCTCCCTCTCCCTCTCCCTCCCCTCTCCCTCTCCCTCTTTCCCTCTCCCTCTCCCTCTCCTATCCCTCTCCCTCTCCCTCTCCCTCTCCCTCTTTCCCTCTCCCTCTCCCTCTCCCTCTCCCTCTCCCTCTTTCCCTCTCCCTCTCCCTCCCCTCTCCCTCTCCCTCTCCCTCTCCTCTCCCTCTCCCTCACCCTCTCCCTTTTCCCTCCCCCTCCCCCTCCCCCTCTCCCTCTCCCTCTCCCCTTTCCTTTTCCCTCTCCCTCCCCTCTCCCTCTCTCTCCCCTCTCCCTCTCCCCCCTCCCTCCCCTCTCCCTCTCCCTCCCCTCTCCCTCTCCCTCTCCCACTCCCTCTCCCTCTCCCTCTCCCTCTCCCTCTCCCTGTTCCCTCTCCCTCTCCCTCTCCCTCTCCCTGTCCCCTCTCCCTCTCCCTCTCCCCTCCCCCCTCTCCCTCTCCTTTTCCCTCTCCCTCTCCCTCTCCCTCTCCCTCTCCCTCTCCCCTCTCCTTTTCCCTCTCCCTCTCCCTCTCCCCTCTCCCTCTCCCCTCTCCCTCTCCCCTCTCCCTCTCCCTCTCCCTCTCCCTCTCCCCTCTCCCCTCTCCCTCTCCCTCTCCCTCTCCATCTCCCCTCTCCTTTTCCCTCTCCCCTCTCCCTCTCCCCTCTCCCTCTCCCTCTCCCTCTCCTTTTCCCTCTCCCTCTCCCTCTCCCTCTCCCTCTTTCCCTCTCCCTCTCCCTCTCCCTCTCCCTCTCCCTCTTTCCCTCTCCCTCTCCCTCCCCTCTCCCTCTCCCTCTCCCTCTCCCTCTCCTCTCCCTCTCCCTCACCCTCTCCCTTTTCCCTCCCCCTCCCCCTCCCCCTCTCCCTCTCCCTCTCCCCTTTCCTTTTCCCTCTCCCTCCCCTCTCCCTCTCTCTCCCCTCTCCCTCTCCCCCCCTCCCTCCCCTCTCCCTCTCCCTCCCCTCTCCCTCTCCCTCTCCCTCTCCCTCTCCCCTCTCCTTTTCCCTCTCCCTCTCCCTCTCCCCTCTCCCTCTCCCCTCTCCCTCTCCCCTCTCCCTCTCCCTCTCCCTCTCCCTCTCCCCTCTCCCCTCTCCCTCTCCCTCTCCCTCTCCATCTCCCCTCTCCTTTTCCCTCTCCCCTCTCCCTCTCCCCTCTCCCTCTCCCTCTCCTTTTCCCTCTCCCTCTCCCTCTCCCTCTTTCCCTCTCCCTCTCCCTCTCCCTCTCCCTCTCCCTCTTTCCCTCTCCCTCTCCCTCCCCTCTCCCTCTCCCTCTCCCTCTCCCTCTCCTCTCCCTCTCCCTCACCCTCTCCCTTTTCCCTCCCCCTCCCCCTCCCCCTCTCCCTCTCCCTCTCCCCTTTCCTTTTCCCTCTCCCTCCCCTCTCCCTCTCTCTCCCCTCTCCCTCTCCCCCCCTCCCTCCCCTCTCCCTCTCCCTCCCCTCTCCCTCTCCCTCTCCCTCTCCCTCTCCCTCTCCCTCTCCCCTCTCCTTTTCCCTCTCCCTCTCCCTCTCCCCTCTCCCTCTCCCCTCTCCCTCTCCCTCTCCCTCTCCCTCTCCCTCTCCCTCTCCCTCTCCCTCTCCCCTCTCCCTCTCCTCTCCCTCTCCCTCTCCATCTCCCCTCTCCTTTTCCCTCTCCCCTCTCCCTCTCCCCTCTCCCTCTCCCTCTCCTTTTCCCTCTCCTC